>NW_008615654.1:9754-32037 GCF_000691845.1 Merops nubicus | reverse complement strand
TCCAACCTAAATGATTCTATGATTTTTCCACTCAAAAGTGGAAAACCTGAGTACAGCCCTGTGATGCTCACTCTTTTTTAGCTGAAGATGTTGTGCTGTTGAAGGGTGTGAGGAATGCTGTAACAGTATTTAGTAGTATTGTTTTTCTGGAAGGGCATCTGCTTGCTGCAGGTTGCCGTTATGCTAGGCTGTATTATTTACATTGAGAATTACTGCAAAAGTAAAATGTAAGGATAACTTCTTGGATCTTGGTGGTGTATCTAATTATTATTATTACAAGTTAATGTTAGTTTTAAAGTGTCATTCTCAATACGCTAAGAGGATCACAGCACAGCAATCTAATTTTACCTCTTCTTGTGGAAACTATTATTTCAGCCTTGACCTGTGAACACCTTTTTAATACCAGGGAGACAATCAAGGAACAACAACCTGAGCTTACTGTAACTGCTAAAGAATTTGATTTTTTTTTTTTTTTAAAGGAATGGCAAGAAAATAGACAACAGTTTCTCTTTTCTTTTTTGAAGAAAGAAATAGAAGGAAAAGGAGGAAACAAAACCAGCCATGCCTTTTCCTCGTGAACAGAAGCTGCAGAGATACATAACTCTAAACATGACTTTTTAAAGCAATTGTTTTCCTTAGAAAAGAAAGGGAACAAAACACCTACAAAAAGTTGTCTTACAGATGAGGTAGAGCACATGTGGATTTGCATTCTTGTATACTAGCCTTTTTCAATCCCTCTGACTCTTGAAGACACTATTCCCTTCTAGTTATCCTGATATTAGGTAAGCAAATGCTTGCATTGGCCATGCTGGGGGCTGCTGCATGCTGACAAGCGGTGGGTAAGGTTATAACGAAGCACTCGGGCATCACGCAACACGTGCTCCACAGATAACCCAGGAGGAATTTTGGCTTGGTTAGGGTTGTCTTTAGGCTATCCCTTTAGCTTACTCCCTATGCTCTTTTCAGCTAATTCTAAGAGAATACTCTCTCCAGGCTTTTAGTCTTTTTGTGTATCCCCACAAGAGAATCTAATTAATGCCTTTTATATGCCTAATGCTAATTATAGCATTATCTCTGTGAGAAGTCATTTAAATGAGGTTATCAGTCTGCTGTCCAGCTGTTACTGATCCAAGCCAAATTTGAATTGACAGCAGAGGCTGAGTAGAGCTGTTTATCTCTTTACCAGTTTCTGATGTAACACTTTAAAATTGTGCATGGTGATACGTAAGGTTCCCAAATCTTTATTTAGGGACTTCACTTCCAAAGGAGGTGAACACCTGCAGCTTTCATTGAGTTGTGTTGAAATTGTAGATGATGTAGTTTTCAAATTCAGGCCTGCTAGAATTATTGAAATGGGATTTCAGATGTGTGATTTTTGGGCAACTACATCCAGGGATCCTTCTTGATCACCACCGCCTCTCACATACACCAGCAGGTCTACCACAACCACCTTCCCTCCACACAATTAAAAATGGGAACTGAGAGCTCTCAACAAGCAATTCAGCTTCCCCTTCAGATGACTAAATCTTCCTTGATGCAATGGTTGCCACTCACAAAGTAGTGCAACCATCTTCCTTCCTGCCCACGCTTCATTAAGGGCTCCTGTCACACACTATGCTAATTTTTGACTTACAAGAAGAATCATAGGTTTATGGAGGTCAGGGCCATAAGTCAGCAACTGTAGTAAATTTAACTTTAAGCAAGGGCAGCGGAAAGGAGATCCACCGGGATGTGAGAAATAACTGAGAAAGGGAAAGCTCTTTGAAATTAGAAACAAGCTCATGTATTTACAAAGTTGCCTGTATTTTGCACTGTAGGCAGTGGGAAATGGGGACAGAGGAGAGAGAAGGGTGGGAAGTTCATGAATTCTGTAAAGAAGATTTTGTTCTTTCCCGGACTGTGGTATTTTTCAATGGTCGAAATTCAGTTACCACCCATGTGCTAGTGCTTCAAGCATATGCCATTTATCTTTGTTTTTTTGCAGTGATCCATTTGATAATATTTGTGATCCTTTTCTGTCTGTGATGTACATCTAGAGTGCTGCTAATAATCTTTGAGAATTGCTTAGGAAAAAAGCCCTTTAACAGCTTCAAACTGTGCACAGGTTTTGAGATGGTGATGGTGGTGGTGGTGGTATTTGAGTTACTCTGGCTGTGATCTAAAGCCAGTTGAAATGAATGGAAGTCTTTCCACTTACTTCAATAGGCTTTAGATCTGTATCCCTCCCTATAAGTGGAGCTAAGTCTTAAACATTGAATGTTTGGAAGAAGAGAGCAATGCAGCTTACATTTCCTGGCTCTGGAGATTCTTTTGTGTTGTCCTCAGGTCAAAACTTGTCTTCAGATTCTGTCTCTGCGATGTTTATTCCCACAAAAGGAGATAAAGTTCTTTGTTCCTCTGGAAGTCCCTAGATGACTAGATTGAACAAACAGAGCAGTAATGTTCTCACTGTTTTCCATCACCTACTAAAGTGCAGAACCTTCTCCCTCCCCCAGTGTTTCCATTTCCTCTACTTCCTGTCCTTGCAGATTGGGTAACAAACGCTGAATATTTCCTGAAGTTGACTAATGACAGGACACTGATGTCTACAGCTGAGCAGTCTGGCTAGTGCTGGGTTGAATTCTTGTCTGAAAGGAGGTGCTACAGCTGTGTTTATGGACATACACTTCCCACCCCTAAGTATGCTTCTGTCTTTTGAATACCTTTAGTATGTTGAATCAGCCTAGTCTAAGCACTCTGTGGCAAGCATACTTCAAATGACTTTCAATTTATTGCAGTGTTATTATTGCTTTAACAAAAAGATGGTCATAGGCCAAACTGAGATGCAATACTTTGATTATACATCTTTTTTCACATGTTCTGCCCAACAAAGACCATTAATGATTGGAAAAATATATCATTTTAAATGAATGGCTGTATTGAGTTTGTGTGGCAAGGTTTTGTTAGCCGGGGGGCTACAGCAGTGGCTTCTGTGAGAAGCTGCTAGAAGTTCTCCTATGTCTGATGGAGCCAATGCTAGCCGGCTCCAAGACAGACCTGCCCATGGCCAAGGGCCCTGCCACTGGCCAAGGCCAAGTCCATCAGCAATGGTGGCAGCATCTCCATATTTAAGAAGGGGAAAAAAACCCGGTGCTACAGCCAAAGAGAGGAGCAAGAATTTGTGAGAGAAACAACTCTGCAGACACAGTGGTCCATGAAGAAGGAAGAGGAGGAGGTGCTCCGTGCACCAGAGCTGAGATTCCCCTGCAGCCTATGGTGAAGACTGTAGTGAGGTAGGCTGTTCCCCTGCAGCCCGTGAAGGTTAATGGTGGAGCAGATATCCACCTGCAGCCCATGGAGGGCCCATGCAGGAGCAGGTGGATGCCTGAAGGAGGCTGTGGCCCTGTGGGAAGCCTGTGCTGGCTCAGGCTCTTGCAGAACCTGTGGTCCTGTGGAGAGGGGAGGCCATGGTGGAGCAGGTTTGCTAGCAGGACTTGTGACCGCAAGGGGAATCCATGCTGGAGCAGTTTGTTCCTGAAGGGACTGCAGCCTGTGGAAGGGACCCATGCTGGAGCAGTTCATGAAGAACTGCAGCCTGTGGGAAGGACTCACAGTGGAAAAGTTCAAGGAGGACTGTCTCCTGTGGGACAGACCCCACAACGGAGCAGGGGAAAAGTGTGAGGAGCCCTTCTCCTAGAGGAGGAAGGAGCAGCAGAAACAACATATGATGAACTGACTGCAACCCCCATTCCTTGTCTCGCTGTGCTGCTGATGGGGAGAAGGCAGAGAAAGTTAGGAGCAGAGCTGAGCCTGGGAAGAAGAAAGGAGTGTGGGGGGAAGGTGGTTTAGGACTTATTTTTTATTTTTCACTATATACTCTTATTTGATTGGTAATAAATGAATTTTTTCCCCAAGTTGAGTCTGTTTTGTCCATGATGGTAACTGCTGAGTGATCTCCCTTTCCTTATCTCATCTCCAAGCCTTTAATTATCTTTTGTCTCCCCTGTCCAGTTGAGGAGGGGAATGATAAAGTGGCTTTTGGCACTTGGTGTCCAGTCATGTTCAACTCACTACAGTGAGTTCATTCTTCTTTAAAATGAAGAGAAGATTTTCCACAGGTAGAAATTAGTTTAAGTTTGGTTTACACAAAGTTAAGTTCTGCATCTCCAAAATTAAGAATGTTTAGAATTGGGTTTCTTAGATCTCCTAGCTATCTTTTGTAGTGAGAGTATAACTGCCAAGAAGGAATGGAATTTAATGAATTTTATTTTATGGCTTAGTCTTTTCCTCTGAAATGGCTAGACTATGTCTCCTCTTGGCTGGGGGATCTCTTATTATGTCATTCAAACTTCAGAAAGAATTCCATTTCTTTTATGTTGACAGAGATGCATAGATTTTCTTTCTGTATGTAGCAAATTACAATGATATTCTATGAAAAAAATTTAAATATCCATGCATTTCTTGGCTGGATTAGTAATAGCATTGATGAGTGCAGAGAGAGTCCAGCAGCAAAGATAAACAGACTTACAGATTATTTCCTTAGCTGATATGATGGCTGTTGATTCCAGTTCAGTTAGAACCAAAACAGTGAGCAACAGAAAAAATTAAGCTTCTAAACAGGGAAGGTGGAAAGATGGGCTAGAAATTAGTTGTGTAGTGATACAAGGGTTAAGAATAACAAGGAATTGCTCCCACGTGGCAGCAATGCTCAGTGGATCTTCAATCTAGAATCAAGTTGTTAGTTTCTGTGTGAATCTGATGGATGTAATCCACGCATAAATACCTGCTGGGAATTGTACCTGTGAAAAAAATCCTAAAAGTAGCGGGCTGAACTCCTGGCACAACACAAAAATCTATTTATTTAACACATCTGTTTACTTTGATGACATTGGCTTATTCTTGACTTAGATAAGATTTTAGCCTTTTTTCATATAAGAAAGTAGAAGACATAGAATCATAGAATAGTTTCAGTTGGAAAAGACCTTGAAGATCATGAAGTCCAACCATTAACCTAACATTATGAAGTCCACCACTAAATCATGTCCCTAAGCACCTCATTTACACATGTCTTTTCAGTACCACCTCCCTGGGCAGCCTGTTTCAATGCTTTATAAAACTATATTTGGGCCTTTATGTAAGTAGTGAAAGATTAAATCCTCTAAATTTGGGATACACCTAGAACCCTTATGACTGATTTTGAGACATGTTTTTATTTGCTATAACCACCAACCTTTTTTCAAATTGATTGTGATCCTTGATTTTAAATATTTTTTTGTATGTTGAATATTGGAAAAATGGGGAGTTCAATGAAACAAGCACACACCATAAAATCCACAGTCCTTGTCTTCCTTTTCTCCATTTCTTCCAATACTGTTATTATTTTTTTCCTTCTCTGTGCTCTGATTCTCCAGTGTGGAGACTTTCAAATGAAAGTTAACAGATGCTGTTCCACACAATCTGACTGCTCCTGAGGGGAGCTTGTTCCCACCAGACGTTTTACAACATCTGTTTGAAGCTGATTCACGCTCCTTCTGTTCCATCTCACATTGGAAGCCCCGATGAGAAGAGATGAGAAGGTACATGTACTGAGGCAGGGCTTTGATCCACGATGCCACACACTGACTGACATTTCCACTTACATTGAAACATGCTGCTCTCAGATATATGGTAATAAACAGGACTGTTCAGCTGGCTAACAGAGACACTGTTGAGACAGCAGGAAAAAAATTTCACCTTTGTTAGCAGAAAAGCCTTTTGTGTAATATAAGCCTCAGAAATATATTGTTTACACAGTTTTCTTAATCAGTTGTATTTTGTTCTCCTACAGCATGAAATTTTGTGATTTCATTGATATGCTAGCACACTTTTCCTGTTGGGCTTACTGGAGTTTCTAGGCAGAGCTTCAAGATTCTTCCCTATACCTTTATCACTTTATAACTTTATCACTTCAAATTTATGCTGCTATAGTGTGCAAATATAAATTTTGTCTTCATTAGAAAAATACAAACCTTTCTGTTCATAATAAATTTCGTAATCCCAGCAATTCTTTCTGTTCTTAATTAAAATCTCTTGCTTTTGAAATGAAACCATTCAATGCTGTCTCTTTAAAAAATTAGGGAAACAAAGACACACATTTTTCAGAGGGGGGAGGATGTTGCAAAATTGTTTTCACAATTGTTCAATACCTCTAAAAATATAACACTGCAGAAACAAAGAAATTCTTTCATTTCAGTGACATAATGCTAGCAGATCTGAAGTTAACTGACAACTTTATCTACTAATACTGATGAACAGAGTTCCCTAGAGCCCTCTGTTTCTTTTTTACCATGTTATCTTTTGAATGCTGATCTGGGAAAATAAAGATACTTTATGTAGCATTTAAAAAGCTTTGATAGGATGTAACTTGTTTTCATTTTTTGAAAACAGGTATATTTTGTTATTTTAATCTATAGGCTGAATGCCATAGAAAAATGGTAAAAACTATAATTTATTCTGGTAAGATAATTTAAGATAATTTGTAGTAAGATAAAGATGATTTTTATCTTAAATAAAGGTGGTGAAGGTACATAAAAGTTTATGTACTTTGCCAGTCAATAGGAATTTTACCTAAAATTCTCCCTGCCCAGTGTTCATGTCACCTCCCAGTCTGTTCTGGCTCCTCAAGATTTCACAAGCTGTTGAATCTCTAGTCCTCTGATACAGGAATTTAGGAATAAATTGGGTCATCTTTCAAAGTAATGGTGTTGACTAAGTAATAATTTTTATAAGATTTCAGTGATCCTTCATGAGATTCTCTGTAACTACACTGAGAATATGTCTCCCATTCAGCTTTGGCGTGTAATGCGTGAGATAAGGTGGCCACAATCTACAGGAAAATAATTAATTGTAATTGGGTGGAGGGAAGAGCAAGAGTCTTGTTTAGTCCAAATTCAAGAGCAAGCTTCTAGAAGACTTAATTAAATGTCATAACCAGCTCAAGCATCGTACCTTTTTAAAATGCTTCAGAAAGAAATGACCAGAGATTTTTCCTTCTTTGCTGAATTTGAAATATCTCTTTGGGATATAATTTGGGGTTTTGAGTAAATATAAATAAAATATTCTTGCACTACTGTGGTCTGTTCTAGTCCTTCTTTTCTAATTTCAGTCGTCTTCCTGACTTAACTACTTCATTGTGTTGTGTTCGTGGCTGCTGGCAACAGGGCTTAGTCAATGAAACAGCAACTCTGCCATGCCTGTAGGAGTCACAAGACTTTCCAGACTCAGTATTTGAACTTCTTCTAGTTGAAAGTTCTCTTTCATATTGTCTTCCAAAAGGTTTGAACACATCCTCAAGGCTTCTCAGTTGCTTATGTATACTGTATTGCGTGCATCACATAGCAGTGATTGACTGATTATCTCCTTGAAGGTCATCACTTGGTCTCACTATGATGGATGCCAAAGGAAACATGAAACCTAGTGAATTCTCTTACTTTGCTTGTTCACAAACTAAATAGGTTGGCACAGTGGTATCTCCAAAGTTCAGTAGTTCCAAATCAGTGACCCAGGCAGGGGAGGTTGCTCCCAGATGTGAGAACAAGAGTTCTAATATTTTAGGCTATTTACATTTGCTTTCTATCTCTTGAGAAAGAGCCTGAAGTATTTTGAAAGCACTGAGCACCTTAGTGGAAGTACCTGACAGGATAAGGCCCAAGTGAATTTTCCCCATCTTCGTCCAGAGCTTTTTTGAATTACGGTGTCATGGCAGAGAGAAAGTGTGGTATTATCTCCTCCTTGAGATTCAGCCTCCAAACCCACAGCTTCTTCCATTCTAGATGGTTGACTCCAAGAAAGATTGGAGGTTTAGACAGTCTGATCACATCACTTCAGATTCATGGTGGTAGATCTAGAGTCAGTGACATGGATGAATGACATCAATAAAGAAGTGTAGTGGAATAGCATCTTCCACAAACCTATTTGTACCATATGTTATGCCCCAAAATGCTACTTTAGGAGAAGCCCCAATGCTGAGGCCTTCTGTTTGTTATTAGTAACATTTGCTTTTAGTTCCTCAACATTTTTTTTTTTTTGGGGTGGGGAGGGTGGGCGGAACATGGAGTATCTGAAAACAATAACTCCTGTTCATTGACATAAACCGGCTGTCAGTTCCTTGTGGGACCCGGGCTGATAAAAACCAGAGAAAAACTATTTTATTTGCAATGTAAGGAATTTTAGCCTGTGGAGATTTTTAGTTCAACAGCAGTAAAGGTAGGGACAGCAACCAGTGAGGCTGTTAAAGGTTACATTCTCTCCTGCCTCTCTTTTTCCCAGTCCCTTGAGTCATAATTAAAACTCCAGAAAGTGAGAAGCTGTTACTAATGCTAACATACAGTTTGGCACAACAGAATCATGCATTTACTGACTTGTGGGTTTTATTTAATTTCATTTTTTATAGGTCAAGCTGAAATTTTACTTTACTATTTGGTTTACAAAGGCCTTTTTCTCAATCTGAAACTTAATTTGATTTGAGAGTTTTCCAGGCATAACAAATCTGGAAACAAACACCTTGTTCAGGAGCCTGACAATAATTATCTCTTAAACGAACAATTAGGCACTTTAATTAGATGTGACTTTAGTGCTCTCAAGTTGAAAGTCCTGGAGATGGTCTCTTGTGCTTTGTAGTACTTAGAGTTTCTCCCAAGAGGTTAACTGGACACAGAGATGAGCTAATTACCCTTCGTACACTTATCTTTTTGAGAGCTATCCAGATTTCAAGGAGCAGTTACATAATAATGATATTTATATGCCATATGTCCAAGGGCTGAAACACTATACAGGGTTACTTAGAAGACCTTAGTCTTCTAAGACAAGACTTGTTAAATTTGGTGGGTAAAGACTGAGAAGGAGTTTAAGATTTTGTAATACTGCTTTCAGCCATTTCCTTAATGCTCAGAAATGTTTTATGACTCATTTGTAAGAAAGACTCTCTGTCAACACAGGACTCTTTTGAGTACCTGTTGGGGAGGTTTATTTACAAGTCCTTATATCCAGTCATGTCTGAAGTCAACTACTCAAAGGTCTTAGAAAGCCATTTCTCAGAAGAAGGTGATTATTTTTCTAAGACAAAGTCAGGTGGAAGAGTGTTACTCAGCCCTGAGCCTCTAACTGTATGAGCTTATACTTGCCATGTACAAATGCCAGTGAGGCAATTTAAACTGGTCAGTGAGATCCTTGGAAAATCTCACTGAAGGAGAAAGAATCATTGGCACCTGTTAGATCTCCGTTGCCATTTCTTAAAATACATAGCCCCTTTTAAGGTCATCTGCTGAACTACTGGCCACCCCTGACCTTGCATCTGGTGTGATTCCAGCCCAAGGTAATATGAACTGCTAGCTTAAAAAAAGTCTCCCTCCTGCTGCAGATACGTTTCAATGCTTAGTAGCCATTTGTGGTTTTTTTCCCCCTCTCTTGTCCATGGGGTAAGCTGCATTCAGTCTCAAAAACCCTAGAAAACCTTGAACTTCTGTGCACCTGAAGGCATGTTGTTCACAATGGATCCAAATTTTTCTTGCATACTGAGACCACAGGGTTTAGAACAGCCATTCCCTATTTCCTGGTTTGGTGTTTCCCTGCAAGATATGGTTTACTGCGAGGCAAGAGTTTTCCTGAACTTACTGCAAGACCCCTTGCCTATGCAAGAACCCAGACACGTAGATGAGAAGAGAACAGCATCTCTTGAAATGCAGCTATTTGGATAATACTTCTTCATCTGCCATCCTCACAGTATTTCTTGATGCTGATGTCTATCCAGTACAACAACAGAAATATGAATTGTGGAGAAAGCTTGACTCATTTTCATTTAAAGGATAGTACACGAGGGCTAAGTCTTCTCCATAAGTTGCAAGTAATCAAAGACTGTTAGATCAAGCTGCTTGTGGGGAACAATATGTTGGGAATTATGAAATCAGAGAGTACTTCCCTTCTAGTTGTCTAGATAACGTACTAAAGTGTATCTGTTGCCATATTTAATAAGATAGAATTGAAATTTTGCATTCAGTTATAAGATACAAGCCTAAATATGTGCTTTTTATTAGCTTAGCTACTAAGATTAGAAAAGAGAATAGAATTACTTGAGAAATTTACCGGTGCTGCTGCTACTTGGAGTACTATTTTCTTGTGCTCATTTTCTACAAATATCCATTCATCCATTTTTAATATAAGCAAAACCCAGACCAGGATACCAACTTGCAGATGCATTTTTGTTTTCTTGGGCAATGTTTATTTTCATTTTGAAATGAAGTGAACGTCACTATCGCATAATGTTTTAAATGCAAATGTAAAATCTCAAATGGTATATTGACACAATGCGCTTGTTTCTAAAACCTCAGAAGAAGTAAATATCCATACTAAGTAAACAGTTTGTTTACTTTTTAAGTATTTTTAACTTCTGGTACTGCTCCCAGTTTGATCTCTGGCTTCTTGATTCTTGAATCCTGAGGGCAGGGTCAGCCAGCCAAATGTTCTCTCTCTTGCCTTAGGTCAGGAGTTGGGAATACTTCTTTCATGTCTTCATGGTTTGTGACCTGTAGGCACCACCATAATACAAGTAATAATAAACACACTGATGTGTGCCCGGTGGAACTCCTCTGAAGCCAATAAGGTTATGTTAGTATAAGGTAAAAATTAGGCTGCTTATTTGCCTTAGAGGCATCCTACACTTCTATATGTCTGTAAAAACTATTAACAATTAGTACCTGGGTAGTATTCACAGCCATTGTGCACCTATGGTCTTTTCGTGCACCTCTAGTCCTATGGTGCAGCTGCATGAGCTTTTTCTGATGGTTTTCGTCTTTGAGTCAAAATGATATTTAAATGTTTGACATCATGGAGGGTTGTTAGTGCATCCTAATACTGTTGAGCACCTTCTTATTTTGTAATGCAGCAGCATTATACATGGCAGTCTCTAGTGCCATTTACAGTAGTAGCTCCCAAGCTCCCAGGACTGCTCGTCTACATGCCATGACGGGAGATGGTGCTTGAATTGACATTCCAACACCTTTCTTGCCCATACAGCAAAGCTCCAGCATTGCCAGCTGACACTTTCTTTTCACACTGGAATTTAGTAGTAATAACTCAGTCTGTTTGCATGTCTCAGATGTTATTTTTAAGCACTGCTAATCCTCAGCTAAGGGCCAGCCTCCGTTTGGCCTTACAAGGGCGTGCGGTGGCAAGGGAGGTGTAAAGAGCCTTCCTAGACCTTGTGCAATCCTCCTGAGAGCCAGGCGCAAACACTGCCTTAAAAGTGGGGACAGGCAAGATGCTCTTGTGTCTCACTTGAACGCAGAGGCAGCAGCAGCTAGAGAAGCTGTGCCCCACCACGTCCCACATGCACCAAAGGGAGAACTTTCTCTCTCTGAAGGGCAGTCCTCAAACGTCAGGGTGACTCTAGTGCTCTCTTGTACCGCAGGTGTTGCCTGATGTGTGCAGATGGACTTCGAGATGGTCAGATAGGCCACTTTGTGTGCTTTCCCTCAGGTTAGCAGTTGTCAGTTCTCTCAAGGAAATTAGGGCTGTAGTCTGTGTGGATCTAGCCTTGCATTTTTTGCATGTTTCCCTAAATAACAGGAAAGTAGAGATTAATAGAGTGGAAGTCATGGCGCAAGCTGAGCAAGCAGCCTGCGTGCTGCTTAAAGGAGTAGGGAAACAGGCTTCGGCCTGTCAGAGGGATACTGTTTCTGCTGGCAAACTCTGTTGGGAAGGAGTTACGGCACCAAGGTGGGGGCACTTAATGAATTGTTTACTTGAGAGGCCCTACTCTTGGAGGTTTTTTTGGTAGTTTTGCAGTCTATCTCCTCCACTGGCTTAATGAGGACATGGAAGGAGACTTTCCTGCTACAGACTCCTCTGGCTGCCCAGCTGCTGTTGTATCCTAATAGACTGTGGAGACTGGAGGGCTGGTTTTATGGTCTGTTGAAATAGCTGTCTTATCGAAGCAAGGCAGGATCCAGCCTGTTCCTGTGTTGTATCTGGGAATGTTGAAGACCCTACAGGTAAGGAATTACTTTCCAAAGAAAAGACTGTTAGTATGTGCTACTTCCTGGTGAAAGCTCTTGTTTGTTAAGTAACCAGCAGAAACCTAACTGCTAAAGCTTGAAGAAGACATAGATTCAGTGTGCTTTTACAATCAAAGCAGCTGAGAATGGTGTGGACTTTTAGAGTTTTTATTCACCTTCCGTTTACTTGATACCCTTTAGTCAGGTGTTGAAATCTGTCTCCTGTTGTATTAAGCAGTCCATCTAGGTCTGGAGCAGCATTGTTTTAGCAGGGCAAGGCCTTTAGCTAATAGCAGTTGGAAGAAGGATAGTAGTTTGGAGGACATGCATAAAGAAGATCTAATCAGTAATGATATCAAAGGATGTCAGCCAAGCCAGTCTTGTGCAAAGTATGGTGGCTATAAGACATCATGGTTACTATGCTGAAAAGGCCCAGACAGTTCCTATGCCCCTAGGTTTTAAAGTGTCTATCCATTAACATTAACCTTTTGTGCTAAAGTAAAATGCATTCAATTAACTTTTTCTTTCACGTTAGGATCTACAATTAAATGTCTGCCACAATGCAAACTCATGTCCCATGCCTTATATATAAAGACTAAGGAAGAGGGGCAGTACAAGTTAAACAAATTTATTTTCCAATAAGTGTCTTTCCATGCCAAGCAAATATCTTGAGAGACTCCAAATTTTCTGTTATTCACTTTCACTGATACTTAGCAGGATGGTAAAGGTTGCGGTAGCTGTTGTGCACTTGTATTAATATTGTTTTGCTTTATTCACTAACTTCAGTTATGACAGGTCCTTGAGTAATGTTAAACTTGTATGAAATTGGCCAAGTTTGGACTGAATGAAACACGCTCATTAGTATCTGCCTCAAATCACAGTCAGTGGTGAGCAGCATGCTATGTTCTGAAAGCCCCAAGTATTGAAACCTTATTTTTTCTTTGCAGTAGAAATGAGAAAAGGAAATAATTGGCACTCTGTGTATGAAGAAACTATTATTTTTTTTTTGTTTATGCTTTTACTTTATTATTAGAGAAACAAAATATACTATACTTTCTGTTTTTTATGGAATTATAAAGGCAGTAAAAGTTTGTGAATGAAGAAACACATTTTTCACTAATTCCACAGCACTTCTATTTCATTTTATGATTTGCTTTATTTCACTTCTGAGAGTAGTTCTAGTGAATTCAGAGAACAGTAGGAAACCCACCCACCAGCTAATTTAAGCTGTAAAAATTGTCTTTCTGCAAGTGAAAAAAAAAAATGGAGTAGCCTGCTGACTATTTTATACGTCTCGGTTTTACTTCCAAGATTATTCATTCATATCACGTTGAACTTCGATTTTGCTTTGTTGGTTTTTTCCTCCATTAATTTTGTAATGTATTTCTGCTACTACTCTAAACTAGGGAAAAAAGAGAAAAATATTTATGTGCTTAGAAAATCAATCAAAAACTTTGCAAAAAGAGATAAGGTATCCTTACAGGTGTGGAATCTGTAAAAAAAAAAGTAAGGAAAAGGCCAGCGTTTTTTACTGGTCAAATGAAATAAGACAAAACCAGTCTGGTGCTGGGATTCTATAAACCAAAGTGTCCTAAAATAAAGGCATACAGTTGTTTCACCTTATTTTAGTTTGACTGGTCTGTATGTTTATATAGTGGGCCTTTATTGTCATGCCTGCTTATCTAGGTAAGACATCTTTATATGGCTTAATTGCCCTTTTACCAGTTGTCTTTTAAACTCCTATGTGATGCATTTTTTATCTTCTGTTATAATCCTGTTTGATGCTTGTCTGAAAGCATCTCCTTCTCATTTAGCAAGTCTAATTGGAAGGTGACTGCAATCTTTTATTTCACTTCACAACAATTTTACTCAAATGTTCAGGTTACTTCTTCAGAGCTGAGTTTTCTTGTGGCAATTTTCTTCACTCAGTCACTGTAGATTATGCTAATCAGATAATCACAGCTATGGAGCTACAGAATGAAGGGGTATTTTATTTAAATCCAGAAGAGAATAAAGATTTTAGTTTTGCATTTTGCTGACATCTTTACACATCCCGTATCTACTACTGTGCTTTAGTCCATGATTCCCATTCATTTAGTTTTATATTTAAAAAAAAACACACTTTCCTTTCTCTGCTCCTTTTACACACACATGCATCTCTGAGCCATCATGTCCCTTCACATTATTTATGACTTGAAGAAAACATGCTTATTTAGAAAGTTATGTGACTTAGACAGCAAATGTTGTTCCGCATCCAAAAAATAAGCTGTGGAGACAAAAGCATTTTTATTTAAGAACCAACATATTGGATGGAATCTCTTACTGCATTCCTGAAAAATTCTCGTTTGCTTTCATTAAAATCGAAAAGGTTTGCGACTGCATACAGAAGAAACGTATGTGAAAATGCACAAGCAATTTACATGTGCCGTTAACTCAGCCTTGCATACTGGGCTCCATCTGTGCTTGCATTGAAATGAGGAATTAGTGAGCCTGAATGTATTTGTGCATGTGCAGCAGGTGGAGGTTTGACCCAATCCCTTACATGTGGTATTAATACAAGTTGGGCTGTGCTTTGAACTCGTACGTACAAGAGCAGAAGATTTATGCTTCTGACAAAGATATATTTTAGGGTGAACTGCGGAGTGGTTCCTGCCTTGAACTGTGGAATGGTTCCTGCCTAGGTTTCATTCTTTGCTTTTATTGTGTGTTTGACTTCTTCGTTTTGCACTCCAGGACAGCCATGTAGCTGGCCCTACTATTTTACCTGTTCCTTTTTTCAACTGCACAGGTAAAAGTTGATGCTTTCTTGGTGGTTGAGCACCTGGCCTGGGGCTCGAGGCTGAAAGGAATGGTGTTTCTCCTTTTTCCCAGCACTTTGCTCTAGGTTTGGGTCAAGGTAAGCTTTGCTCAATAGCAAAGGAGCCTTGCAGAATAGCAATCTGCCACTCTGGTTTCAAACACCATAGAGCAGTAGGAGGTTTCATGTGTAAATTTTGGGTGTGTACTCCATCTGATATGCAGAACTTACTCTATTACCCACCCCTCACCTTCAATGCTTTCAATTATTTAGTATTACATAGAGCAAGCCTTGTGTGACTACTCTGTGGCACAGCAGATCGTAAGCCAGTGAACATCAACAGTTTAAAATCTGGGATTAAGAGGAGTGTTGTACCCAATTTACCTACAGAAGGATTCTATGAAGAAAAGTTATCTGAACTGGTACTTAACATTGAGAATAAAGGGCTAATCACTAGTCTTATGAAAAATGATGGTGAAAAAGCATAATTGCAACTCTAAGTGGTGTGGACTTCAAAAGTAATCTTGCAGAGCCATGCCAAAGAGCTCCTAATACCAATACAAGGATTTGACTTGTAGTCAATTGACATTCGGCCAATTTTGACTCAGAGGGTAGAGTGCTACTGACTGAATTGTTAACACCGAGCAGCTGGCTTTTCCTAGGAGGCCACTAAGCCAAAAATGTGATCTTGCATAACAATGCAATACCAAATAAAACATGATGAAATCATAATTTCATATGCTGTGATTTCCTTGAGGCTGATAACTGTAAGGACTTAGTTGGCCATCAGATCTGGGCTAATTAACTAGGCTTTCTAGGCTATGAATTGTGATGCTGCAAGATTTGCTTTTCCACTATTTGCAGCTGTTGCCCAACTATGACTGTTATCTGCAGGCTGGGAACATCCATTCTGTGGTTCATGTTACTTTCAACAGTCTGGCTGAGCTCCTGTCATCTCTGCAGGCTGTGCCACATGGAGGTCAAGCAAGTAGTCCATATTGACCTCTTTACTGTCATGACTGTGTAGCTTGCAGAGCCTGACCTACATAGCATCAAACCGACTTGGCATGCTCTGTGAGCTAGTCAGTGCAGCAGAGACTTAATCCAAGACTATGGTGAGAACTACTTGGATCAATCCCAATCTCAAAAGAATCTAAGTCTGGCATCAGTGTAGCTTTTTACCTTGAAATATTTACTTTTAAAAACAAGTTCTTTGCCGTGTCTAAGCTATTTCTTTACTATCATTTTATGACATGACTTTTGAGCTATCGGTGCAGGTGAAGCTCATGTTTGTGTTTTGTATACTGACATCTATTCAATATCTCTTTCTTTATAAGGATTCCCCATCATTGCAGTGCAGCATGTTTGGCAGCCTGGGATTTCTTCCATCCCCTGTAGAATAAAAGACTAGTATGAAGGATCAGTGGAACAGGGATCTTCAAATGCAGTGTGCCAGATTAATACGTAAATGATCTAAAATAGAGCCTCAGTTCATACCTCCTGCTATTTTACCCTTAGCATCTGGAGGTCTGGTTTGGACTGTGTGTCTCATGTTATGGTGATGGTGGGATAGTTCTTTGTCATTTGAGGCTCTGAGTTTTTGCTTGAATAATTCATTTTGCAAAATTCTAGCTGGCCAGTTTCCTGTGTAATATAGTGGAACCAATCAGCCATCTTAAACCGGCTGGTTGGATATATGCTGGCATAGCTCTTAGTGCAGTCACACGCTTAGTCACTGAAATGTTCTGGGAGATGTTTTTATTACTTTATTATGTTTGTAAATCTCTTTGTTTGTGCACACTGAACACTGATTAAGCGGAATGATCAACTGCTAGTTATAATTTCTGTGCCATTTACTGAGCAGGTATAATAGCCTGGCTTATGACTCTCTCTTGCTTTTAAATCAGCCACTGCTGACAACATTCACTGTGTCTATCACCTCTTTAATGAAAAGGCACAAAATAAGGTACGTGGATGGGACTGTGTCACATACAGCTTGAGCATCACCAGTAGTTACTGCTAATGAAATAATACAAAGTGGTGCCAATCTTGTAGCTCAACACCATCTCTGTAGGCAGTTGTTCCACCACACAGTTCCCTGTACTGAGATATATTGATTATCTCATGTATTAGAGGCCCAATTTCAAAGACTGCATCAGAACACTTTGCAGCCATGTGTAACAGCAGCTGCCAATTTCTATACATAATGCTTTTGTAAATACTACTCAAACATGTCCTTTTTTCATGACTGGCCCCTGGTCACTTTTCTCCCTGCGCCGAGTGTCTGTGCATGCATGTGTGTCTATTTTTTTATGTATCTTTTTTACCCACTCTATATCTTCTTTATAAAAGATTGTTCAGATCTCACAGCTGTGCTGGAGGGCTCTGGCATGCACCAAAAAGAGCACGTCTGCACTGATTCACACAGAAATGTAGAAGACAGTATCAGATAGACAGCTAGATGAGGTCTAGCCCACGGGCCCACAAGCAGCTCATAGTGCTCCCAGGAGGACGTAGGCTGGGTTTCTCAGGCTCCAAGCTGATTAAAACAAGAGGTAACGTTAAGGCCATATCAAGTCTCAATTCTGGGGTTAAAGGAAGAAGCTGACAGCTGTCTTGCAACTGGAGGTAAAAGGGGCAAAAGATAGCAGCCGCAAGTATAGGAAAACCAACTTTAAGGAGAGATGGTAAAGAACAAATAAAGTTCTAGTATACTTGTGTTTTTCTTCAGGGTAAGCATATATTCACAAAATAGTCATTAAATTTCTGGGTAGACTTAGAAGGTCAAAATTAGGCAAAGGAGTTATGGGTTTACTGTCTCTTAAAACAAGGCAGTTTGCAATAAGCAAATTTTAAGTATAAATTATAGTAATGTAGTGAACACCACGAGTGCTTAGTGTCGTAGAAGACACGTGATATAGTCAGCCTCTGTCTTAAAGACCTAGTAAGCAGCATCAGACAGAAAACAGAACTCACTGGGAATAACTAGGATACATGCTTACATGTGGCAGTGTTTATGTACTTTACAGTTAGGATTGTCACAGAAGAGCCTTCTGAAAAAAAGCAATATGTGTGGTTTGTCCCTGGTCATCAGTAAAGGTAACATGGGTGAAAAGAGGCCATGTGTTAGGGAGTGGAAAGCAGGTATTGGCTTGGGGAAGTACAGACGTGCTCATAGGGAAAGTAGGATTGGATATTGGTGCTTTTGGCATATCATAAGAACAGGGCTATCATTGTAGAAACATAGGAACATCACTACAATAAAATGTAGACCTCATCTCTTAAGTTTTCAAAATTCATATTTGAGTTTTGTTGATGTCCTTTTGCCTTAAAAACATAGAAGTTGTAGAAAACTGAGATCTGAAAATTTACTATGACATGGGGCTTTTGTAATCACATTTCTTCTCTATGGCTCTTCTCCTAATATGTCACTGTTACATTACAAAGTGCACAATAGCAGTTACCAAGGTTCTGGGCAGAAATTCAAAGCAGGTACTGAGGCCTGTTGAAAATGCATGAATGAGATTTTATGCTCAGTTTAGCTCATATTAAGTCCTGTGAGGTGAGAATCTTTTTGGGAATTTATAATGCTGAATCTGAGGAATGTATGAAGTTCAGAGGACTTTCAGAAAGGATTTTGATTTTTAATGCCTAGAATGTGAGCCTACCAAAGCCTGATTGTCAAACTTTGCAATTATGTACTTTCTAAAAGTCTCATCAGTGAGTTTAGTCAATAGAACTTACATAGAAAGTTAAGCATCTCTGAATTTGATCCCTTGCTGTTTTGTTTCATTAAAAGTTGGTGCCCAACTTAATTTCTGTGGATGGACCATATGATATAGCTCATCCAAAAAGTACAATGTTAACTGTAGTGATAAATCGACAGCTTGCCAAATGCATTTTCTGAAGTATTCTTTCCTAACAGATTTGCCAGTGTCCTTTAAATTTTCTATTCTGAGGATTGTTTTTTAAGGTAAATTCAAGATTCTATAGCTTCAATGAGATTAGTGTACGGTTTGCAATTAAGGATGGGTTGAAGTCACTTGGGCTATAGTCCTGGGCTTAACTCATCACTCAAATAGTCCAGGTTTAACTGCCAGAAAATTAAGCAATGCACTGCATACCCTATCATCTCCTTAATTATCTTACATAGTTTTTTTAGCTGACAACATAATGGAAAAGAGGAAGAATATTGACTACCACCTCTTTCCACTAACCCCTTGCTCCTTGGCTACTTATTCTTTATAAAATGAAGTGCTTTGAGTTGCTGAAAATGAACACAACAGCTTGAATGTCTTTCATAGCAGGCAGATCAGTAGTTGCTTTGTCAGGTTACAGGGATTTAGAAAGGCCCATAAAATGCTTTCTCCATTCTATAGTTCACTAAAATCATCATGAAGTCTAGAATCATTCCACCAATAATTAAGCAAGCTTCATGTCAGCTTTTTTAAAAATAAATGTATTTCTTTTTAAAAATCGGTAATGAAACTATTGGAGCTAGATACTAGCTGCTAGTGTAATGTATTTTTGATATTAAAAGAAAAAGAAAATTACTTTGGCTGATTGCAGTGCAAGTTTCTACTTCTATTTCATACCTCAAGTTCCAAAACACTTTTCAAACTGCAGCTGAGTTTTGCATGCTTAATTTAAGAGCCCTGTGACTATGAAATATGATTCATTTGGTGCAGCAAAGCCCATAAGAGTCTCACTATTAGCTTCACAAATGCTCCAAAGTAGCATATGTGACAGGTAATAGGTATTCAAGTAATAACTATTAGAAATTTTAGGAGAACTTCTGCCAGAGAGTGTGGTTTCCTGAGCTGGATCTGAGCTGTGGTATCAACTAGGCTGTCTCAGCAGAGCAATATAACCATGGGGTCTCTTTCTAAGTAAAGATTATTTTTCTCAGGAATAAAATAAAGCAAAAAACTTCCATGGGGAATATCTGATTTACCATTCAACACCCAACAGTATTTTGGTGTTGCTGCTGGGCTGGGGAAATAAATAAGGATGTTTTTGTGGAAAGCAAACTTTTTCCGTGAAAATGAGAAACTACAAAGGTTATGGTTTCCTAACATTCCTCCTTCTCCCTGAATTTAGTAAAATATTTAGTAAAAAAAATGTTTAGTAAAACATTTTTAACTGTCTCTTACCTATGCTGTTACTAATATTCGTATCAGTTCATTAGAGATCAGAGATAGACTCTGTGGTGTCTGGTGGACAATGTGAATGAAATTATTTTTTTTTCTAGCTTAATATCTTTTCTGATAACTTAGTGTCTTATAGTGCCTGATGCTGTGCTCTGAAAGCACTACAAATGTTTTTGCCTAGTCTATGAATGTATGAGGCTGATTGATGTGGCTGGGATTTCTCTCAGAAGCAGATGTGAGGAAGGGGAAGCACTGCTGATGAGAACTGTTGCTTGCAGGGATGGGCTGTACATATTCTGGGGATAAAGGAGTGGCCAAGCTGCTTCCTTAAAAGGCAAAATGTACCCTGAAGTGATTTTCACAAGCTGTTATCCTGAAAGGAGTTATGCCTCATTTAGGAAATAGAGCTTTAAAAGCAAGGAACATAGGCTAAAGTATACAACTTGGACTTTCTGGAGTATTACAGAAGCTGAAACAGGGCTGAGTGACAGAATATTGATTTGAAGAGCTTGGAAGTTTTTGTCACTGGTGGAACTTTTCTGGAGGCTGAAATAAATCTTTCTCCAGTGAAGATGTGCTGTTACAAATGTGGTGTTATTTAGTGAGCAAATGAGAATAAGGAATATCTTTCTCTTTTCCAAGTTGCATGGTGTATGTTTGGGAGAAAGTAATTACAGTCATGTCATGCTCTGGGTGTAACTTCACTGCAGAGTGCCATGGGAATGGGTGGTACCTCTTTCTTGAAAACCCAGCAAGTACAAGCACATTGGAATGGAAACAAAAATGCTTGTTTTAACAGAGACATCATATACTGAAGTGTGGAAGCATAGTCATTTGTCAGTATATAGCTGATCTGGGACATCTGTGTTAGCCATTGCATAGAGTCATAGAATCGTTTAGGTTGGAAAAGACCTTTAAGATCATCAAGTCCAACCATTGACCCAGCACTGCCAAGTCACCACTAAACTATGTCACTAAGCACCAGGGACCGTGACTCGACCCCCCCTCCCGGGCAGCTGCCCCAATGCTCAGACCATAGGTGTGCAGGCCCTTCAGGCCTGCTGCCCCCTTCGACCCTGCAGCAGGAGCACCTGGTGCTGTCCCCGTGCGTGGCCTCCATCACTGCCTGCACAAGGGCCTGTCCACAAAACCACACCAGCACCAGGGGCATGCATGCTTACCTGACTGCCTTGGTGTCATTAGAAACATGTCTGCAGGAGATTTAGTCTGACTTTCTACAAGGCAGTTCCCAAAGTGCATGTTCTGGTATTCTTTCTGCTTACTTTGATTTTTTTCCCCCACCACCACTAGAAGGGTAAAGCTGTTCTGCAGGACAAATTGCATACATGTTGAGAGGGAGGAAATGAGTTCAAGTGCTCATGAACAACTGAAAATAACTGAAGTATGAGTTTAAAAAAAAAAAAAAAAAAGCAAGAATTTGCCTTGCACCTTTCTGGTTATTTTGTTCATATTAATAACCAACTAATTGATTTCTATTTCTGATCATATTTTAAGCTGACTGAACTCTGTTTTTCTATCTAGCAAAGCAGCACAGGTCATGTTTTTCTGTTGTCATTTTTTAATTGCCACCCATTTTCCATTATGAACTTTCCAAAGCACGTTGTAAGACAAGCCATTTATATTAAAACCAAAGCAAGAATTCCACATGCCTATATGTACATATAAAATACACTGAAAAAAGAAAGTTATGAGCAACTGATAGTTGCCCCTGAAACAACAGGCAAACCAGCCAGCTGTGAAGGAAACTAACTTGATGTACTAAAGCAGAACCGCAATATAATGGGGAAATGCGGTTCTTTGTTCAGATCCGTTTCCTATTAACACTTATAATGTTTTGCTTGTGCATGCCATCCCCTGAGGACCACTTGGTCAGCCTTAAATGAATAACAGTGGAATATGTAAAAACTGCTGGATGCATAAAACTTCTGTGCACCCTTAGTCTGTTGTGTGTATGCGTTCCTTTTAAAGGAAATCTGAGCTATTTATTGCATGGAAATTTGAGTTAAAATGTTGTTGTATTGCCAGGGGCCAACCACTAACAGTGATTTTAAAAGGTGAGAGCAGAGTGAGATTAGGGCCATTTGAGCATGATACTTAAGGTCTCTCTGGCTATTAGGGAAGGAGAAAACTTTTAAGTATCGAAGGAGGGGAAATGGACTTTGTAATGCCACTCAGCTGGGCTGACAGCAGTGAGAGGCTTCTGCGAGGGGCGGCAAATTCGATGCCCTATTGAAGTAATCTGTTTCTTTGCTCTGTAGGGTACTGAAGCAGATGCTAGTCAGGTGCGTGATGGAGGTTCACAGGGAA
>NW_008615654.1:0-9723 GCF_000691845.1 Merops nubicus | reverse complement strand
CGTGCGTGCTGATTCAAAGCTGAGGTGGAAGATTTAAAATAACAGTCCATATGTCAGATCTTATATCCTTTACCTAATTTAGGGATAGCTGTTGAAGCCAGAGGAGTAAACCATTCTCATTTACAAAAATGTGTTCAGTTGAGGGCGTTGGGCATGCACACAAAAAGATAAAGTAGATAAACGTAGCAAGAGCTGTGTTATTGACTGCTTTAGTTTCAGAACTTCCCCCTAGTATGAAGAGATCATCATTTCATGTATTTAAGCATCAAGCTGACCTTTCCTCCTAGGGGAAAAAAATGGATTTATAATCTATGCAAATAAAATCTCATTTTGTTGTTCAGTGCTATTCCTAATAGAAGAGAAAACAACAAACCCTTTAAGTGTAACAAAATTGGGATCTCAGAGTCTATAAGGGCAAAAGAAATGCATTTTTTTGTCTCAGCTTGCTAGCTATCTTTTTTATATCCTTCCCAGAAGCACAGCTTCAGTATGACTGTAATTAAGCAGAACGACTCCCCTAAAACTCTTTTACCACAAGACATTCTCTCAACGTCTCCCTGTGCAATATTTCTGAATACTCATCATGTCCATTTCTCCACCCTGAGGTCTGACTAGTTGAGACTGATGAAGTCTGAACACAGACTTTGAGGGATTTCTAATGGAATAATCAGGAGGTGGCTGTTGAGCTTCAGAACATAAGTCATTTTCAGGCTTCAGTGTTTGTTTTAAACCCTAAAGGGCACCTTAGAATTCCTAAAAGATTAGTGAACAGAGCCTCCCAAATCTGTGCTAATGCTCTCTTTTTGACAAAATTGACAGCGGAGTCGAGAACCTGTCAGGTAAGGGAGATAAATACAATGGAAGAGCAAGCAGCGGGACAAAAGGAAACTTGTGTGCTAACATATTCTCCCTGGATGTCACAGACCATGTGCAAATAATGAGCACACTGAAAGAAAGGCAGAACCTGGTTAAGTATTGTGTCAGGAGAGCCTGTGATCTCAGGCTATTAAATACTACAGCGCTCTTTCGGAGCATCGTAATTCAAAAGGAAGGTGACAGTGTGGTAACTGTGAGCTGCTGCCTAGCATTGGGCTGGGAGGGAGGGTGAAGAGAGATCAGAGCAGGCTTTGGGATGAAAGGAGGTTATCTCATTTTTATAAGGAAGATCGCTCAAGTACCTGCTTCGACCTCCTGTGTCAGAGCATGAATTTCAATGAAGGGATAAATGGTGACATCTCACCCCTTAGCCAGTTTTGGAGGATTAGGTTGTGTTATATTAAATCGTGCTTGGAAATCTGTGGTTAATACATTTAGAGAAACAGCTTTCAGGAACATCTACCTCCCTTCCTTCCTCCTTAAAACAGTAATGAATCCAAATTGCTAATAAAACATAAGAGCTCAAAGATGTTGTACGCAGACCATGTTTCTGGGCTGGGTATTTTTTTAATGTCAATTTTCCCACAGCTGTTAAAATGTTACAGTCATTAAGGTATCAAAACTGTCTAGCCAAGGAGAGGAGAGACTTTTCTTTCTTTAGGCTCTTGAATTGTTTGAATATTTGGTTTAGAAGGGCTCCATTCTTTGTTTCTTTCTGTGGAGAAAGTAAAGCTTGTAATCTGTCTGTACTGTAAATCTCATTTAAGAGCCATTCATTGAAGAATAAACTGTGCCTTCTCCTGTGAGGCTATTTTTCTAACAAATCTGATTTTATGCCTGCAAGCTAACAAAGGCAATTAGAAGATGCATGTTGTCCTATCTACATTTTGAAACTGTTTTCCTAAATTGTAGGCAAAATGCATTTTATTTGAAATTTAATTTACTGACATTCAGGGCTTTTTTCTGCTTTGGCGCAGGCTGCCAAGCAAAACCTGAGGGACTGTACTATAGTTCTGTATTAGAAAAGCAACTGTTGAGGGGATGAAGAATATTTCAAAGTGTATATATTTACTGCAGGAAATGAGGTCCTTTTCTCATGAGCATGGGGAGCAATCAAAGGACCAAGGATGGCTTCCCCTCTGCAGCCCCAGGCCCCTGTACTCAGCATCCTGACCCAAAAGCATGGTTTTTCTCAGGGCCACATGCCAGTACTGCTCAGGCTGTGTTAAGCCTTCCTTATTACATTTATATGCTGCCTCTTCTTCTCTCTCCAATGTGGCAACTGTCTATCCACATGAGCATCTCTAAAAATAACTTGGCAAAAACTTTTTCCCCCAGATCATCCAGATTACCAAATATCTTTGTACATTTTTGCCTTTGTTCAAAAGAAAAAACAAAAAACAGGGAAAGGAAGGGAAGCTTCAAGGGTGTTTAAGCTGGACTTCAGCAATACATTCTTTAGAAATATATTCCCTGGGACTGTGTTCATACTTAACATGTTTAATGCAGGGTGCAAGAGGCCCTATCAGCTAAAACGGTTACCAGTTAATCCCAGTACTGTAACTTATGCTCCAGCAGGGAGACCTAAAACTACTTTGAACTCAACAGCTAAACAGGTACCCAGCTGATTAGAAAGCCCCCAGGAAAAGCTGGTGTGTTTCATAAGGTCATACTTATGCTTCAGGGAATGTCTTCCTTTTTCCCCTTTTCCCCTGTTTTCCCCCCTTTTTTTCCTTAAATAAAAATTGATCTGACATTTCCCAACATTTCATAGATTCCTCATCATTTGTAGTATTACTTATTGACTCAGATGTGAAACTCAGCTCTTCTCTGTGACTTTCTGAGGAGTGAACAGTGGAAAGCTGTGGTTGTATCTATATAAAAGAAGAGCAAAATCACAAGATTCATTTTGCATAAACATTTTAAGAATGTTTAATTTTTGCTGTTATCTGCCCAAAGTCATTCACATTTTTTTTAAGGCTATCAGATGTGATGTGCTTTTTTTTTTTAGGGGTGGAATAGCTATTATTTTAAACTTAATGTAAATAAGAAGAAATCAGTAATGCCAGAGCTATAAATCTTTTGCTTTCATAAAAATTATAGAATCATTAAGCTATATGCCTGGAGGGGATTTCAAGTGTTCATCCAATCATCTGCCCAAAGTTGGATTAAATAACATCTACCTCATTTCTGACATAAATATCTCTAATGTGTTTTTGACAGCCTCCAGAAATGTACAACACACATCCTGTTGCTGTGCTTAACTGTATTCACTTTGAAACAAGTTTTTATTTCAGTCTAACCTGAACCCTCCTTGATGCAAATATAATAGTTCTTTTTGTTTTTCGTTCTACTCAATATAGATAGGGAGAAAGATATTATTTATTCTTTCTGTCTTCAGCAGCCTCATGTGTATTTGAAGATTTATTATGTCTACCCTCTGTCTTGTCTTCTGTAGACTAACCAACTTGCTCAGTCTGTCCTTAGTCCTCCTCTAAACTTCAGAGTGTTTATCTAGCTGTGCAAAAGGTTCTTTCTGGCTGACCCACCTTTAGCTAGGAACAGTACCTAAAAGTGTATGTGGTATTTCAGATGGGACCTGCTAATGCAAAGGAATGGAGTCACACACCTATGTCTAAAATTGTGGGTAGGAGTTAAAAAGTTCATTTGGTATTTGTCAGGACCAAGAAGCCCATCAGCACTTACAGTTGGTTCCCATTTGAAACAAAATGTTCGCAACTGAAAAAGAAATAAATTCTGTCAACTTCTCCAAACTAAAGGAACTCTGCAGAGAAAGGTTTGGTCAGCAGCAACGAATTCTTTGGTTTTAATTGCAGAATCTATAGTATCACTAATAAATCATGACAGTGTGACAAATGACCAGTCTCAGCCGAGGGACCCTGCCTGAAATCCCATTTGGTTAATTGTGTTGCACCTACAAGATTTCCCTTGGAGTGGCTCGTTTAGTGCTGACTCCAGGGGAAGTATGCCACCTACTGAATCACCAGCTCTGCTTCCTGAAGCACCCTGGGATTTCCTTGGAGGGCTCCCAAATGCATTTGGCCAAGACCAACCCTGTTTAGCTTATGAGAGCAGACCAGATCACAGCCTGAGGCTGTTATGGCTGCTGGCCATATTACTCATTGGGGATGTTTAGTCATGTATCTGTATGAAGGGAGACCATATTGCATTAAATGTGTCAAGTTAGTTCTACGTATATTGTTTGTAAATTGCTTTGTGAACCTTTCTGAGTGGAAGGAGTCACATATGTATAAAATATTAAGACTTAATGGAGTGTATATAACTTGTACAGATACTTTCAGGTAATTTTTGCAATAACTTTTCATGTTATAGCTATATGATTGAAAATGTAATAAAACAGACTGGGAAGGCAGCTTCTTTTAAGTTTTGCTGTTGTAGTACAAAATTATTCTGATTTCACTGTTGAAAATCTGGACTTGGTACCTAAATATCAGTAAATCTTCACCAACACGGCTGTTTAATAGCAAAGAGCACTAGGATCAACACTATCCGGCTAAGATTAATTGGAATACAATTCCACTTGGCTGCAATAAGTCCTCATTGATACAATTAGTAATGAATTTACAAAAGGAAGATGGCTTTCCATAATGCACCTCATATTCTCACTCTGTGTAAGAGACCCCCCTCCAGTAGGTAGTTTACAGCAGTATTGTGCAAATCTTCCAATATTAGGAGGGATTATAATCTGAAGAGAGTGGTTGCTGCTATATTGTATAAGGTATTTACTCCCTCTCTAAGTTTTGTAGGGGATAAAATCTAAGCAAGACAGACATTGGTAGCTGAGTATCCTCACTATAGGCTGTACTAATATAGTTTGTCTGATTTCAAAAGTATGAATAAACCCTAAACCACTACAAAGTGGCATGCTTTATACCTCTGTAAATTACTAAACCTGACCTCCTTCATCTTTTTTTTTTTTTTTTTAATTTTGGACACACTAGTGTATGTCTGGGATTTTGTTTTCTATGAATGGTTTCTGATCCTGGCATTAATACCCCTTATGGCTTCCCTGTCTAAGTGTTTGCTTTGTTGTACCCCTGCTTTGAGTGTATATAGCTGGAACTGAAAATAAAAAAGTATTAAAGAACTGCTGGCACCTTGTGGTAAATGTTTGAAAAACATTTTTAGCAACAGTTTTGACCGTAAAACATATCAATTCTGAATTTTCTCAATTATTAACATTATTCTGATGAAAAAAGGGTCCTTATTATTTTATTCTATTTATATCCCTTTTATGACCCTTCAGTCCATTTTCTGCCTGCTGCCTACAATATTATCTGGCACATACTAAAAACATGGGGTTTAAAGCAATTTGTAAAGGTACAGTGGGCCTGGTGGTTTCCAAATGAGATAATTTTGTTTGCAATACTACTGAGCAAGGGCAGATTCATATGCAGAAAAGAAAGCTTAGCTCAACGGCAGTGTTTAGGCAGGGAAAGTAACTCAGCTGGTCCCTTGTACTGCTTTTGCTGCTTATTAGCTCAATGCAAATGGGCAATATGAAGGATGTGAGTCCGGCAGGATTTGAAAAAAAGAAGAGCAGTGGTTTGATGAACCAAGTTGAGAGTTTTTCCTCAGGAGAAAGAAAGGAAAAAGAAGAATGAGACTTGAAGGGGCTGGTAGTTTTATTGGAGGGGAAGAGATGGGGTGGAAGGGAGCAGAAGGACTAGGGAGGTCACAGATGTAGCCTGGAGTAGGCTGAGTAAGTGAGAACAGGAAGAATAAAATTGGTATTGTAGGCTAGAAGAGCCAACAGATTAGATCAAATATATGTGTGAAGAAGACAAAACAGAAAGCTCTTATATGAAAACAGTTCTTGCAAACAAGTTGAGCTGAGTTCCAGACTGTGTATCAGCCTGTCTCTCATCTGTGCTTCTTTCCGAATTCACTAGCACTCTGCACTTTACAGACCTTTTTCTTAGTCCCTATAAATTTTTTTATGGAATGCAGGTTAGTTGAAATAAAAAATAGAGTTGTTTTTCTTAGGTGCATGATTTAAAGCTTAGCGAGAAAACTTGTGGCAAACATAACTGGCCTAAAGAAAACAAAACTTTGAAGGGCTTCACCAAGTAAAATCTAATTTTTATCAATGTACTCTAAAATATTTTTTTAGTGGACTGTTTTCATGGCAAAGTTCAACTCTCAGTTCCCAGGGTTTCTCACTATACAACTCTACACTTTTCACTGTCCTTATAAAAGGCAGACAAAATGGTTTAAGGAAATATTTTTTTAAATATTCATTATCTGGCAAAGACCAGGCCTCCAGTATTTCAGCCTAAAAAGGGAAAGTTTTGGAAGTTTTAAAAAGTATCTAAAAAAGGGAGATAGATGGAAAATGAAGATGCAACTCTAAACATAAGTTTTAATGTCACTCATCCTGCAAAACTCCTTTGTCAGCTTTATCTCTTTACATAGTCACATTTATAATATATGTATAATGCTTTCTATATGTTAATATCTTTTTTCTAGGTGTGTGTGAGATATATGCCCCTATATGCATTTTATGGGCACAGCAATGAGGCAGATGATATCACATCAGTCACATCCCAGAATTTTTGCATTGTGTTTACCTGATCAGCCATCGTTTGACTAAATCTCTTTAAAGTAGTTGCAAATGTTGAATACTTTTCTGTTTGAGCACTCTGAAAATGCTGACCAGTTAAGGAATCAGGTGCAACTGAATAGAGATTTCATGAATTGGACTGCAGCTCATAGAGGAACAACAATCATGTGGGCTATTCTGGATAAGTGTTAGATGATGATTGTGATGGCCAACCATCCTTATGTCTCTTTAGGCTGGACAACCGGGCCAAAATTTAAACACAGCAAAGTGAAAACATATTAACTGACCAATAAAAATAATAGCATTCATGATAATCAAGGAAGTCAACTGTAGCTTGTGCTCTGAACCTTGCCAAATTTGGGGCTCCTGGCAGGCCACCAAGAATAGCAAATACAACAGACAAGGGCCCCTCATCTGAGAAAGCCTTGCTGCAGTCCCTGAAGAGCTCTGCCCTATGAACTAGCGGCAAGAGCATCCCAGCCGGTCCGAACAGACAGTGTGGAATTACAGCAGGAGAGTGCTGTGATGGCAGATTAAGCTCAATTTGTGTTTTCAGTGAAATGAGATTAAATGAAGAGACTCAGTTGTTATTTAATAAAAACTGTTTCCTGGGTTACCTTGGAGTCATTTTTACTGTGTGGGTATGATGTAATTGGCTGGTTTAACATTTAGAGCTAATAAAATGTGTGTATAATTTTCTTTTTTTTAAAAAGGATGTGCCTAATCGCCTTCACTTTGCGCTCACTTAGCTCAGTATTAATAGTTTGTTTGGCTGAGCATTTACAAACAGGCTCAGGAGTGTAACAGTGTAGATATCTACATCTGATGGCCTGAAAGTTTGAGGGAGTGAACAGCTTCGTCAGACTTCTAGATCTTTCCTCCCACACATGCTGGCCACCAGATAAATCATGTGTATGAGTTTATAGTGGAGTCAGTGCTGGATGTTAAGCAACACCCAGAAGCGAAGTTCTTGAAATAATTTCCTGTGAAAGCAACAGTAGACAGATTTGTAATCATGGATCACAACATTAATCAAGTAAACAAACCATCCATATTCCTGAAATCCCTTTTAGGAACACTGAAAAGTCTACATAATGATACTGCCCAACAATGACAATATCTGGAGCAGAACAGCACTCAGTGGCATAGGTGGCTGTGGGGTCTGTGGGACACCAATGCAAAATCCCTTTGATAAAAGTTCTGAGAGTCAGCCAACATCTAAAATGTTGCTGAAATATTTTAGTAGCATTAATTCTACTTATCTTCATTGTAATTATAACATTTCTCTTCTTCAGAAGTTTCCAAAAGCTTGCTTATCCTACTCTGTCAGCTAAGAGAAATTTCAGATAGGGCTGAGAGTGAGTGGGTAAATAAGGGTAAACTTTGTCATGCTCTGTTATTCATGCTGACAAATTGCCACCCAGTGAAAGCTGCTGACAGCTGCAGACTGCTCAAACAGCTACAGCTAATGTGGGGGAAGCTCCTATAGGAAATAGAGCAGGTAGGTTTCATTCAGCATGCTTAAAAACAAGATTTGCTGGAGGGGAAAAAAACAGTGTTGAAAAGGAAAGTGTCAGGTTAGAGGAGGCTGCTTGTGGAGCGACATAATGTTAAGTACAGTCTTGATTTTTTGTAGTATTTTCATTAATGTTGGTAATGCAAGTATAACAAGTACTCCTGGTGACACAGGGTTTGGAGACATTTGCAGTACAGAGAAGGACCTGGATATGATACAAAAAAAAATTTGAGAAAAAAAAGAAAAAGAAAAAAAGAGAAAGAGAAAGAGAAAGGAAAAGGAAAAGGAAAAGGAAAAGGAAGAGAAGAGGAAGAGAAGAGAAGAGAAGAGAAGAGAAGAGAAGAGAAGAGAAGAGAAGAGAAGAGAAGAGAAGAGAAGAGAAGAGAAAAAGGAGGAGCAACCTAAAAAAAAAAAAAAAAACAAAAAAACAAACTGGATAAGCTTTGAGTACTGAAGTAATGGCAATGGAATGAAATTCAATATTAAAAAATGCAAGACTGTGCCTTAGGGGACTAATAAAAATTTCTAGAAGAAGAAGCTGGAAGCTCATCATCCAGAAACTGCTATGTAGGCGGAGGATAGTGGTCTTGGAGTGGCAGTGAGCTTCTGTGGTGGCCTCTATTTCCTAGGTACCAACACTCTTAAATAATAATGCATCAGGAAGGTGGCTTTCCAGAGAAACTGTGAAGTATTATACTGGCGTGGTGGAGTAGTCTGGAGCTAACTTTTAATACTACTGAAAATTTTCTAGGGAAGAAGGAAGGTTGTTTACCAAGGGTCTTGAAAATAAAAGACAGTAACTTCAGGAGGAAAGACGGAGCTGATTAAGGGGTACACAGAAAGAGTTGGCATGTTCAACACAAAGGATTGGGGAAAAAAGTCTTTGCAGCAGGAGTCTGCACAGATATGAAAGAGGTAAAATTGCATTGGTGGAAGTCAGAGAAAATGATGTTGCAACTGTTGACGCACAAGGTGGTGAGACATATGTTCCAGTTATGAAGCAATTACAAGAATATATAAGCCCTGAGGTGTTTTCAGGCTGAATTCAGATTGGCATCTCCATGTGGAATAATTAATGTTCAAAAGCTTGAACATGAGGGATAGAGTCATTAGAAAATTTATAAATCCCAAGAAATTAAATTCATGCTACTTGGAAGGAGCAATAAAAGGGAAAGTTTTGGGGAGACAAGGGAGAAACAGTAAAGGCTCAGGTTTTGGAAGGTTAAAAACTGGAGGGACCAATGTCAGTTAAGTGGGGAAACTGATTGTGATGGTGGTTCTTTTGTATCAAAATTCTTCAGCTATATTCACAGAAGTATCCACTTACCTTAGAGGGAATCTTGGGCTGTAAGTGGACTCTAGAGGTTCTCAGCTTAGGTAGCTGTTATTTTTAAAATCTGTTTATCCTGTTTCCATAATATATTTTTTTTCATTTAATGAATTTTAAAGTCTAGTTTGTTGGGATTTTAAAAACTGAGCTGACTGTGGTTCATTTTTCAACAGAAAATTAATCTTCTGTCCTTATGTGAAAAGTCACCAGGGCTGCCAGTGTGACAGTGCAATTTTTCCAATACCGAACACACAGAAGTGCCTTGCTGACATGGGCTGCAGTCACTAAGGACAAGCACAAGGTTTTGTACGGTGGCAGGAACAGGGTAGCCTTAGGCTGTCCAAGCAGATGACTGCTCTATGTGTAAATCTAGTAGAATCATAGAATCATTTAGGT
>NW_008615653.1:11968-78509 GCF_000691845.1 Merops nubicus | reverse complement strand
TGTGTTGGGCACGTGGTCAGCAGAAGACCCTCCACAATAGCCAAATCAATGACGAGAAGTTAGTGTTAATTGACAATAAATATGGTAAAATGAAATTTCTAAACTCGAGGCCGTTCTGTTCATGTCAGTGTAAGGTGTTGTGAGGAGGCTCTGAGCGGGGAACTGGCTCAGTCCAGGCTGAGTGGTGCCCTTCCTGAGCCACGCTTCGGAATCTGGCATGGAAAAAATGCTGTGCATAAAATACTCAAGGTGGCACAAATGAAGGCATGTTGGTGGTCGGCCTCCTTTTACAGTCAGAATCCATATATTGGGTAGATCTATGGCTGGTATCACAAAAGTAGAGTGTGGAGCATTTTTTTTTTAAAAAAGGTGCACGTTTCTAAGCTGGAGATCAGGTTCAGCTTCTCTTTTTGTGACTTCACACCATCAAGGTCTGTCGTGGTAGTTGTAATTTCTTTTGTAGGAAGCTTCCTTTTGTTAATCCTAATAGAGTCAAAATACAACCTGTTCTACACTGAATCACAAACAAATAAATGGCCACACTGACCATACCCAAAGTTGTGCAAAAATGTATTAAGGAAATACAAAAATGTTTTTCACACATAACATAGTCCTGTGTTGTAACTTTTCCTGATTAGCAAGGGCAGTGACTAGTGTTGAATCAAATCTTTGCTAGAACAAAATGGTTTTGGTTTTGATTTTTTTTTATTCCTCAGGCTCTTAGAATTACTTCATTCATATACACAAAAATTCTACATACTGTTAAGAGTGGATCTTTTGAAAATAACTATGGCTTTTAAATGCCCCATCAACCTTTTCCTGCAGGCAGTGTCCTGTGTGGTCTCTGCAAGCATGCATAATAAAATTGGGATGAAAAATAATAGATGCAGTTTCTGGGTTCATTAAATAGCACACGGAAAGGCAGTTGTCAGGTTGATATGTGAGTCAGGTCCTCTGTGTGTGTTGTGATTTGTGAGTAGAGTACTGTTAGTGTATTAGCTCCTGAGCGTTTCAGTGTTGTGTATCTGAAAGCTTTGATAAACGGATAACAAAGCACTTTTTTTAAGAAACAATAATACCAAAAGGAAAAGCAACTTAATCTTCCATTTCAAGACTCACATTCATCTTCTGTGGAAATGTTGCATTAGTCATTAACCTCTCACAGCTGAGTCTCCAGAGTCAGAATTTGTGGAATACCAAATTCTCATGGTTTTAATATGCAAGATTTGGAGAGGTGTTTTTTTTTTTGCTTTCATAAAACGCACAGCAATCTGAATTTATCGTTGCTAAGCAGGACCTTATTTGATGTAAGTAACAGAAAATTAATTCCTGTACTGTGCATGTTCTATGTCTAAGACTATCTTCAGCCTGTTGAGTCCATCAGTACTGTAGGTTTTTTTATCCCAAGTTATCTTTCCTATCATTCCCTGGAATGAATGAGACTCCTGGGGCATGCAGGACCGCCAGGCCTGCCCAGAGCCCTAGTGTGGAGCCAGGGGGTTAGGGAGGTGTGGACACCTGCAGGCACGGCTGGGCAGGCTCTGGGGTTCCCTGGGGCCCCTCCAGCGGCAGGCAGGCAGAGCTGGGGTCCCTTCCAGGCGGCGGGCAGCCGCGCTCGGAACTGGAGCTGAATTTACTCTCACACCTCCTGCAGTGCTGACACAGCCTGGTTCAGGTCCCGCTGCATCCGTTGGACAGAGAGTGGGATGTGCTCTGTGAAAGTGATAGGAAAACACGGTGGAGGTTAATGAAAAAATGTCATTCTGTTGTGGATTTGGGGGTATTGTTAATTGAAAAAAAACCACAGAATTGTATTTCTGATGATAATAGGCATTGCTGATCATGTTTTCTCATGTGATTGATGTGGTCCTGAGGGTGAAATCACAGTGCCGGTCGTTCATATAGCTCCAGGGAACAGTGGGTGAGAAATAAGCCCCAGCGACTTTTAATCCAGTTTTGTGGCCATCAGAAGAAAATAAATATTTTTTTAGATCAAAAACTTTCGTCTCTACTTCTCTCAACAGTATCAAGCAAGCATATGGTGGTTGTACAAAGATATTTTTATATATATATTTCAGCATTTGTTTTGCAGTCTGGGAGGGCTCTGTTTGGGAAACTAGCAGTGATATTTGTCTTACACCCAACAGTTCAGGCTGCCAGTCCACAATGTGAGTAGTCGAGGTTTCTCTTTTATGCCAGAAGAAGGTGGTAATATGAGGTCACCTGGGCTCTGTTCTGGGGCTGGACTGTCTCATGTTTTCCGTGAGATGCTGTTTAGTTCTTTGATTTTATGGAGAAATAAACCCAAATGTATCCAAATTCTTCAGAGACAGTTCCTTTAAACTAATGAGTTATTCTTGACACTGATGCAGACATATGTTTTAAATTATGCAATTTTATGACTTCTCTCTGTCTCCCCAAGAAGATCCACCTGTTGAATTACCTTCTATTTTCCAAGGCAACTGAAAGACTGATAAATTTACTGTTCAATTGAAGACTTCTGGCCAACATTGCTAATAGTACACTTGAAAACTGAGTAAAATGAGCACAGGGGGAGAGAGAGTGAGTGTGAAGGTTGTTTGGTTTGATATCCATCTGTAGTCTGTGTTAGGACTCTTTTTTTTTTTAGTGATCCAACAGCATGTCTATAGATCTGCACTCTGACCTTTACACAATATGGAAACACACTTCAAAAAATAAGCTATCCAAGATAACATCAGTGAAAAAAGAAATACACAGCCAAGAAATCCATAGGGGGGGAAAAATCAGCTACATGTGTTCTGGATGCAGCCTTTATGTAAAGGCTGCAACCTTGCCATTTTGGTGATGGAGTGTGATGTGAGAAATTGGTTTGCATGCATACTGTCCTTTGTATGCTGAGAATGTCTCCAAAGCTGCTTCCTCTTTAGCTGAGACTTGTGTATTTTTGGTGTTTCAGAAGGGATAAGAGATGTATGAACCCTGTGCAAATGTCCCATGTGGAAATGGAACCTTCTAATCTTCTCTGGCTTTCTGTCTGTTTTTAATACAAGGTAGCTCAAAGACCTAGTGTTTATGATCAAATACCATTTCAATACCTAGCTGTGGTAGTCAAGACTATTTGGATTCTAGTTTACTAAGACTTTTCAGGCTTCAAACGATAAATGACTTTTTAAAAAGGCTGTGGGTAAGTGAGCCCCTTAAAACACACCTTTTTCTCCCTAGTGCCTGTGGTTTTTTTAGTTCAAATTCAACAGAGCATCTCTGTGAAAAGTGTGGCATCAATCTGCAGCATGTCACCAAAGAACAGGACATTTTATGACTTGTTAAATTGCCATTCTAGGAGCTGACATCCTAGTGGCTTCAAACAATTTTAATCAGATAAACTTGCTTTAAAATAACCCTTAAAATCAAGCTGAAATTGTTAGGTCATGCTGTTAACTGAAGTAGCTGCAGAAGCAGTGAAATTGAATCCAATTTAAAAAAATACTTTTTCATTTTAACTGCAATGTCCTTATGGATCATGAGAGCCTAAGGTCATATAAACCAACGGGGCCAGAGGAGGTGTCAAGGAGGTAGAAATGCATTCAGTTCCTTTAAATGATAGGAGAATTTGTGACTGAGTAGGGTTTCATAGCAGCCATGCTTCAAAGTTCAGCTGGAAGGTAATGGAGTATAAAATCATCTCCCACCGAAGACTGACCACATGAAATGGCAACAGATGAAAGCAGCAGTTTTTAAACCCACTGGAGCACAGGCAGGAGTGTGAACTGAGGGCTGGCACCTACAGCTAGCTCAGGGGGAAAGGGAAGCACGGGCTGATGAGTGTGTGATGTAAACTGAGAAGGGAGCTTGAGCACCACCTTTCAATAATTAAACTGGGACTACGTTAAATTCACTTGTTTTGTGCCGTCTGCTGACCTGCTGAAGTCATGGGGTACACACTCCAGGGAAGCTGGGCAGGGGCTGGCAGCGTGCACTTGTGGCAATGGTCCTTCTCCAGGTGCTGTGCAACTGTGCGGCGGAGGTGCTGGGGACACCTGGCTCTCGCTGCAGCTGCATTGCATTTGCATTTGGATGTTGGCACCTTGTACCAGACATTTTAAGCTTCTTTCACCAGGTGTTCCCAAGAACGAGAGAGAACTCATTTTAAATCAAAGCTGTAGGGGTTTTGCATATATTCCTGTCAAAAAGATGCTTATTTTGGGTCAGTTGAAAAGAAAAAAAACCACCAAACCCTTCTTCCTTAGTCTAGAGTAAAGCAAGCTCCTCTCTTACATCTTGTTTCATTTTAAACTGCCACACTATTATATAGAAATATTATAAACTGTTCTTTGCTGAGCTTCTGTTCCACCCAGAATCAAGCCTGTGAACACCTTACAGGGGGATATCTGTATTAAGACAGTTTCTTGTGTAATTTGTGGCTTTCCTCACTCCGTGGTACAGACTGACCACACAGAAATTGTACCCATGGGTTTAATAGCTTTGCATACACTTTTTTCTCATTACTTTGTCTAATTCCTTTTGTAGCCCATCTCAACAGTTAGCATGCACAATATTCTAAGCAGTAGGTGCTACAGTTTAATTGTATGGCACATGAAAATATATCTTCTGTTTGCTTAACTAGTGCCTGATTATTTCATTTGACCCTTAATTGATGCATTGTAGAAAGCAGTGAATCATGGAAAAGAGTGAAGGGTTTCTATTAGTTTTTACATCTCATTAATTATGATATAAAGCTATTTTGTGTTGTACAGAGTTTTTGCATTTCTAAACTCCACATTTAGAAAGGACTTTTTCCTTGTAACTAAGTTTAAAACATTGGCTTACCTTTGTTATTTTTTTTTCCCTATTGTACTCTGTCAGTTATGAACAGATCAGAAAAACTCCAAAATACTTGTGTAGTAGATGAGATGTTTTCTGCTTCTGTTTTCATCTTCTTTCCTAATAATTCTGGAAGTTTTTTCTGTCCATGCTGAATATTGAAGGGCCTATTTGCTATAACCGTCTTCAGTGATTTTAGACTCAGACTTGACTTTTGCCTGTATACAGTTATGTTTGTTTTACTGTACTATTTTACATTCCATTAGCTAGTGTCTGAGTTCTGTGAAATTCTCATCCAGCTCTTTTGAGTTGGACTTTTCTGTGACTGACAAACATTATTTCACTGCTCTGTTCACTGTATCAGATGCAAATAAATGCATTGAGGAGTACAAGACATTCATCCACATTTCCTTCCTCTGACCATAAGGTGAACTTTAGTAATTCAGTAGTTAATTACATAAACCTTAACTAGTAAATTACATCCATAATTGAAACTTCTATGGTTTTACAGAGGTAATTAAAAAATCATGACTAGCACACAGCATTACTCATTTACTGCTACTCACTCTTTCAGTTGGTTTTAATCCCTTTCCATGCTTGGAAACAGTTCCTCACACTCATTTCTTCACAAAGATCCAGCAGAACCCCCTCAGTGTGTCTCTGTAATGAACACCAGGACATCCACCATAATGGACTGTTGCTAAGACCCAGAATGGCTGAGCTGCAAAAGAGAAATGTTATGAGATGTCAGAAAACGAAGCGCTGTACACTGAGATACTGCAAATGAATCCCATCTACTGTTTTAACCTTTCTTCAGGAGCTGTGTGTGTATTGGGGTCTTCTCATTGTGGTGTTTACCACTGGTTTAAATAAGGCCAGTGTGGATGTCAGGAATGATACCACAGCTACTTCCATTGCCTGTAGGAGTAAATTAGCTTCTTTTTAGAAATAAATATGTAACTCTTAAATGTCAAGGGGAAATAAATTTTAACACTATTTCTCACTGTCTGTTTTGTCTTTAGCCTCCAAGACTCTGTTAGCTTTAGCTGGGAAGCTCTAATTCAGAACTTAGTTTATGCTGGTTTGGAGCAGGAGTGCTTTGTACCAGAAATCAGAGTCTTGAGGCCATTTCCAAAAGGCAAGTGCTACCTGACGTGGTGGCAGTGTTAAATAAACCTATACAATATACCTCTCTATAAACACAAAACACGACTGTGTTTGTATGAGCAGGTCAATACCTTTCAGTTGTAATTCTTTACAGCCATTAGTGGCCTGGACTGAATTTGAGCTTGTGAGCCTCAGCATTGCTGTGACACTGGATGTGTTCAAAGCACCACACAAACACTGAGTAAAGAAAACAAATGTGGCTCATCAAGGAGTCTGTTCACGTGTGTTCTGTCAGGAATGCATGACAAATTACTTAAATGTTTCTCCTTTGGCAAAGGGAATTGTTTGAAATGTGGCTCATCCAATATTTTATACTGGAATGTTTGTTTCTTTTTCATTAGTAGAGAAGACATTTAAGGTATCTCTTCAGGGTGGATAAATGTGTATTGTAGAAAAATAACTTTGGACTTTATGACAAATATTCTGCTTGGCATTATTATGTGAATTAACACAGGAAACTTCAGCTTTAGCATTTAGCAGCGTGTGGTAAAGGATATTAATTTCCTTATTTTAAAGGTTAAGTGTTCCTTCAAGCCCACTTGTTACCATTCCCAAACAGAATAAATAGGGAACTTCCTCTAAGAAAGCTGCTAGTTCATTCAATAAATATTTTAATAGAAAATCTGTTGCTTTCATAATCCTATCCCTAAGTGAGCAGTCAAGAATGGATTTAAACATTTTCTAATAACACGGTGACTTTTCAATTCTAAGCATATTTTTATTTCAGTTGGAAGAAGCATTTAAGTAAGCCTTGGGCAAATCATAAAAACGACTGGCTAAGGTGTGCATGAGGATTGCTGAGGCATTTTTTACCCCCCTAAATAAGTATTAAATCTCCACACTCACCAGCTCACCAAGGCTGACATAATCGTTTTACTCGTCTACAACCTGAAGCGTGGGGTGTATTTATGTCCATGTGACATCAGGAATCAATACTCTCATTCTTCCCGTGCATCAGTCCCTTCCTTGTAGGCAGGGCCACTCAGGCTCTTGAGAAGTCAGCTTTAGCTAGGCTAGAGATGATGCGTGCTGAGTGACACCCTCCCAAGTCCTAATAATGAGGACATTTTTTACTAGCCTAATTCTCTGGAGAACCTTAGGCTCACTAATAGTCTTTCTGCCTAACTCATTGCCTTTTAGAGGTGTTTTTGTGTTTCCCCCCTGTAGATTTCATTACACTTGCTGAAGCCCCAAGTCTTTCCAGACTTCAGTCCTGCTACTTGGGAGTCCCTCTGCTAGCCCTTGACCCTTTGCTTTCTTACCCAGGGCCTGGAACTTCCTCACTGGCAAGATACCAAAGTCTCTCTTCCTGTTTGCTTTGATGCTTCCTCCTAGAAGGTAACAGCTGCCTGCATGAACAGAATGACAACAGTCTTTGTATACAGTAGGAAATGTGTGGGAAAAGAGAACCCTACTTAGCTGCTGGGTATTTCTGAGCACATCTACACAGCTCAGTATTGACAGTCACCCCTCACTCCCTTCTACGCAGCAAGTTACAAAACACGTCAAGAATTGCTGCATGGGATTGCACAACAATCTGCTCAGAGTGTGGAAGCAAACCCAGAGCACTATCTTCAGTTCATCAGACAGGTGTAGGTTACCTGGGACTTAGTTGAAAGTAGAGGACACTGAAATACCCTGCAATGATTTACCTTATTTTCTTCCTTAAAAGCAAGCAAGCAAACATACAAACACAGTGTAATCAAAACTGCTCCTTAAAAAGAATGGCTTAGTTCAGCCAGTGATTGATTCTGGGGAGCAATTCTTCTTTTACCACCTTGTGAATATCTTTGAAAAATACTTGCCTGTTTAAAACAGAACTGGTCCTACAAATAGAATACAGAGTACAGCCTCCATAAGTCTAGGGTGTGTAATGCACTTACACATTTTATACAGGAGCTAGAGCAAGGGGTCAAAGGGAAAAAAATAGACAATTTTTCTTTGCATTTTTCAATAAGTTATATAGTGACTTTTCAAATGGATTTGAGTTTTGAGGTTGTATTGATTTATAACCCTTAAGTTTCTCCCCTATGAGCACGTGATTGCAGCAAGCATGTGTGCAAATCCAGAACTTTTGTCTTCTCTTAGAAATGTAGAGTAGATCATCTTCTGATACAGTGCAGCCTTGGAAAACAGGCACGAGATCTGAAATGGCAGCTGAAGGGAAAACTTATGGGATACATAAAGGTTAAAACAGTCTTCCTTTTCAACACAAATGCTATGCAAGTAGCACATGCTTTATAAATACTCCCTTTTATTTTGAAGTTCTAAACTATAGTCTATGAATTGAAGCACAATTCATTCCAGGGGAAGTTAAAAATTCCCTTACACCAGTCACAAGCCCACTGGAATAAACCAAATCTTAGTAGACAAATCAAATAACTCAGTATGAAATAACAAATCTAAATCGAGAGGTGACACTGAGGAGATCAGGAAAAATATACAAGTAAAACATTTCAGCAGCTGAACAGGTAACACACAGACAAAAATAGTCTCAGGAAAGCTGTCAAGCATTGATAAGTGCAATAAGAGTAGACATTGTGAGAAGTAATTACAAAATTCAATTTCAGGATGAAAATTAATGTTTTGAGAGACAGCTGGAATAAGAGGAGCAGGGCTGTGAGGCAAGACTTGGAGAGGATTTCTTCCAGCAGTGCAATAAAGAGAGATCCATAATTTACTTTCAGAAACCTCACACCAAACACAACTTTCATTCCAACTGACTTTATTGACCAGCAGCTGGCTGTCCAAAACTAAAGGCAAAATTTGTTCCAGCCCACCTTTTTCTCTAGATTTCAGCTTTTTAAGCCCCTTATTGTACCTGCCCTTATTGACCTTTTCAGGTCTCAACAATTTTTTTCTAAGGCTGTATTTTTCTTTCTAATGCTGGTTGACTTACATGTTCTTTTTTATCTTTGATCTTTTTCTAGTCATCTGTTAGTTTGATTTGTTGTTTCACAGTCACTTACCTGATTACTTGTCTGATAAGATAATGTGCCTCATCCTTCTTTGTTTTCTGGGCTGCATATTCATAGTTCTTTCCTTCATTTTTCTGGAGAAAACTGCACTGCTAAAAAAAACTGACATGGTGAGGATTAGGAGTGTTCATGCCCTTCAGAACAATCATTCATTAGCACATTTCATCTGTTGGAGTGAGTTGTTTTATTTTGCACTTACAAAACACAGAAGGCACACAGTAACTTGTGACGAGTCCTTGTGTGTACTTACGACATGACATGAGGTTTAATGAAGTGCTCTGTGCAAGACATGTCCAAGGGCCTGGGACCTTGTGTCCTTCAGGCAGAATGACATCTATCTCACATGTATTATTTCTTACACATAGACCAAGCAAAGAATGGTGTTCAACATTTATTTTTAAGAGTTATTAGGACAACTAAAGGCTGACTTAAAGTTTGTAAATGTCTTTTCAGAATCTCCTCATTCTATTAGTTAATTCCTATGAAGTTTCCTTATGCATCCTTTAGGCAGAAAGCAGATGTTTTCCTAGTCCTCTCCAGCTAGAAATGAACCTTGAAAACAAAACAAAACCCAATCATAAAACCTCAGAGAAGCACTATAAATCCCACCACCCCACAGGAATACTTAGAACACCTGTCACAGGTATATTCCTGTCCAGGGGTCCACCCTGCCTTTAAATCATAGAATTGTTTGGGTTGGAAAAGGTCTTTAAGATCATCAAGTCCAACTGTTAACCTAACACCACCCAGTTCACCACTAAGCCATGTCCCTAAGCACCTCACCTGTATGTCTTGTAAGCCCTTCCAGCAATGGTGACTGCACCACCAGTCTGCTTTTTCCAGTAGCAGATAAGGGGATGATTTTTTTTTTTTTTTTTCCTGCACAGCTTTTTATCTCCTTGGAGTCAGCTGGGTCCAAAAAGTTACTCAGCTGAATGAGTTGAAGTTCAGAAACCCTTAGCCTGGGTTTCGGATGACAAAGTTGATACTGAAGTGCTAAAGTCCACATAATTCTACCTGAAGTATTTAAATGCTTATTGAAGGGGGCTGGTGGTTTGTTGTTTTGCATGGTTTGTGTTTGTTTTTAATTTGGATCTGTTTGCCAAAGCCTTGCTTGGGACTGAAGGTTTGCGAGTTCACAAGCTCCCTCTTTTCACTGTAAATGCCTCCCCACTCGGTGCCCAGCAGCAGAGTGATAGCAAGTTCTGGAAGGAGCCTTGTCCTGGTGAGCTTCAGCATGGCTGTTGCAGCAAGGGGAGAGCTAGCTCAGGGTACCCTGCAAGCCTGTTAGAGCAACAGTCTGCAGACTGCTTGCATTGCCAGGAGTAGTTTCCTCTGTGTGGGGTCGATGACAATTTTGAAATGCAACACAAGTTGTGTGTTTTTTTTTCTTTTAATTACATTTCTAGAGTACTTTCTTTATCTTTACTGATTTCTAGTTCAAGCAAGGCTCCATTTGACATTCATTTAACTAGAACTTGAATGTAAAATTCCTTTCATAAACACACCATTAAAGTCACCATTTGAGCCTTAACAATATCACACTAATACAGACTAGTGAATTTTCACAACCCTAGGGGCTTTTTTTTCAGTGTGACTAGCCACTTAAATATATCAGTTTACAGAAGAGGACAAGTAATCTCTGGCTATGGTCCAATGAAAGAACAAGTCAAGAGAACACCTTTTATTTGAAGGCTTTGAACAGTTCTGCTGTGAAGCATAACACCTGAAGTTGCTTTATCTCACTTTTCTAATTAGTAACATGGGGTGGAGAGTCAGTATGGTAGCTGTTAGTTGTGTCAGGAGCACAGCACACTATCACAGTTACAAACATGTGAACTAGTAAATGTTCACTTTTCTAGTGGCAGATCTAGAAACATGAAAATCTGGGGCTCTACAGATTATATTCTGAAAGAAAATTGAGATTATAACACTTCATATACCTAGATGTTTGCAGCTCATAGGCATCTTGTATGGTGTGTGTTCTATGTGAAGTGAACAATATGTAACAGTTTAAGTGTCTCTGTGAGGTCAATGTAAATTTTAGTAATCAAAATATTTTATCCTTGAGAGATTGTTTTTTTATGAAGGAATGGACTGAAAAAAAATTAGTTCTCTTTATAGTGTAGAAAAATGAGTGCAGAAAGTTGCTAGAATTTATTGGTTTTATTCTGCTTAACTCTAAGCTTAACATAATATGTAAGAATGCAAAAACAAGCATTGATTACTGACTCACATAAAACATAGAGATATTACTGACATCATGCATCTGGACTGCTCCTCCCCTATAGAGAGAAGTTAACTTCATTTAAGATTTGTGGATCACAAAAACGTATGGGACTAAGCATTATAAACATGTTGTAGCAATGCTAAAACTATTCATACCTCCCACCTCCAGTTAAGAACTTAATATGTCCTTTGTTTATATGAATATCATTTAAAAACACTGAAATTTACAGGGATCTAGCCAGAAACAGGTAGCATGTACCTGGTAAAAGCATGTAAGTGAATTTAATGAGATGAAGCATTTAAATGTCATGTATCTGTGGCTCATTCCGGTGGTTGAACTTTGCAGCTTCCTGACCTGAGCAGGATGGAATCTATATGCAGGAGCAGTTTTTAGCCATGTCAGTTCTGGTCAAATGAATCTGCATGTCAATAAGAGCTGTGGGAACATTGTGTGGGTGGAACTGGTCACTGGACTGAAGACATTTATGTGGCTCTTCTAAATAATTTGATTTTCCCAGTGGCTGATGACTGTTTCTGTTTTTGTTTTTGCCAAATTGTCATATGCATTAAAGGTCTCCCTCTTCTCTAGGGTCCATGAATTTAGCTTGAAAGTGTCTTTGCTTTATTCATTAATGTTAAAAATAGGTGGCTGCTCTTGATTTTTAACAATGCCTTTTCAGAATGTCTTGTCTTTTACAAAGATAGACCTTCATTTTAGTGGCAATAATGCTGATCATTTCTAATGATTGATATGTTAAAATGTTGTAAAGTTTTTCCAATCAGGCTGTTTAAAAGGGCTTGTGTCTTTGTTTCTGCAAATAATGATTCCTCTAAGGGTATTCTTTGCTCTTGATGAGTTTGGTTTAAGTGCACATTAGAAGAATCTTTTACTCCCATGTTGTTGCCCAAGGCTTAAACATATAATACCATGGGAAAAGAAAAGACAAAGCAGCAATTCTAGAGAATGTCTATTACTTTCAAGCCTTGTCAGGAAGCATAAAAAGTGAAACTTGGAAACAAATGTCATAAAAAAAAAAAAAACCCACTCATTTTTTGTTTTGTTACCTCTTATCTGTGAGCCAGTTGTTAAATACTGTTGAAAGAAGGACTTGATCTTGTTCTTGACCAAGAATCTTGACACGACATTGATAGTATTGTCTGTATTGAGTGGCAGCATGAAAACATTGCCTTTTAATGGAATGCAGATTTTTTTCAGTGCTTTCTGTTGTGTTTTACTCCAGGAGGCAGATAAACACCATGCAGCCATTCATTGACTCCACTATAGTGGGATGGGGGAGAGAACTGGAAAAAGACTTGTGAGTTGAAATAGTTGAATAGATTTAGTTTAATAAATTCGGTCTGATAGGACAGAAGAAGAAAAGGGGAAGGGGGAGGAATAATGGAACCTAGAAAACAATGGATGCATGGTGTAATTGCTCACCACCTGCTGGCCCATGCCCAGCTAGTTGCCACCTCTCAGGCCCAGGTCATTCTTCAGCAGGATGACATGTGCTATGGCATAGCCCTCTGGCTAGCTTGAGTTGGGTGTCCCACCCGTGTCCTCTCCCAGTCTCCTTGCTGGCAAGGCAATGTGAGAGACTGGAAAATCCTGGACTTGCTGTAAGCACTGCTCAGCAGCAACTGAAACGTCAGTGTGTTATCAACATTGCTCTCATCCTACATCAACACTCTGCACTGGGCCAGCTGCTAGAAAGAAAATGAATTCTGTCCCCCTCAAACCAGAATACTTGCAAAGGTTCCATAGCCATTGGAGGGATAAATAATGAAAGAAAGAAAGAAAAAGGAATTTCATCAAACAGAGGTGAAATGTGAAGATTCTGACTCCTAATCACACTCTGGTATGATGGCAGAATAAATTCTCATCCTCTGGAAGATCACATTTCATACTGTGCAGCATGTTAGAAAAAACAAAAGTGTCAGAAGCTCTGATGCATATTAAAGAGTTAAGGGAAGAAGACAAAATGAAGTTGATGAGGAATTTGGTTAAGTTCAGTAAAGGAAGCCTGTACAATAGTCTTCATCCATGACCACACTGTCATAACCTGTGGTTATTTTAACACACAAACCAAGGAAGTTTTCTACTTCATGCAGAACATACAAAAAGTTCAGAGAGAGAAGATGTATGTGAATGTCATTGTTTACCAAGTAACTGAAGATTATGGAAAATAGTCATTTTATGGAATGAGTGCTGGATTTTTTTTCCACTTTTGGATTTTTAAGCTCATCTGTTCTATCACTGTGAAGTTCTGCACCTGCACTGAGATTCCACACAAAGGCCAAGATCTGCCAATAGAAGTATGGTAGCAAGGCAAGTGATTGCTTTATGCCCATGGACAGTAAGATATGTTCTGTTCCACAGTAATACCTTCATCAAGAGGAACAGCATTATTTCCATCCACCTTGGAGGGAATTTAGGGTTGGAGAATCACTATGGAAGATCAAAGTGAGATTGTTATGCAGGCTGGGATTAAAATGCTCCTTTTTTTATCATCTTTCCTAGAGTTAATTCTAAAAAATGGATAGGACAGAAGGAACATCAAGGATAAGAATAAAAATTGAGCGACTGAATAACTGAGGTTACTTGAATTTTTAGTATCTGTACAGAGAAATTTGTTTCAATAGAGCATATGAGTAACATTTTTTTTTTATCTTCAGTCTGCCTGAACCATTTGCATACAAAAGCAGCTTACTCTTGGATGTATTACAAAAACTGATACAGGAAACAAAAAGGGACAGAGAGTGAGGTGGGGAAGCAAAGAAAATACAAGGTCATGGAAGAATTATTAGCTGGTGTAAGATCACAGAAGATTTACCTAGCTGGTATGAGATCAATGTAATTTTGTAACTCATTATCCTGAGCCTAAAAGATGGTATAAAAATCAACAATGTATTGAAGCAACTACATCTTCCTCAGCAAGATTTATGAGTCAAAGGGGAAAGAAAAGAAGCTAGCTCCTGTGTTGCCAAAAATATCAAATCTTCATTAATGCTGTGAAAGAAACATCATTTATATTTATTTTCACTGAGTTAGAAAAATCCAATAGATGCATACAACACTATGCTTTACTGTGATACCATGTATAACGTGCAATTTTGACACATTTCCCTCTACTGGACGGAATTACTGTAGCCTGGTGCAGGTGCTGTAGTAGGACAGAGTTTAAAATGTCCTTCCTGCTACGTTTGTAGCTGAACATTTTCGCTTTGGTTTCAGAATGAGCTGCATCCAGAAAACCTGTCCTTGTACAGCTGTGTAAACTGAACCACTGCTCGAGAAAATAGTGATGGAGTGACAAGAGACAGGAAAACCAGGGGCCTAGAGGTTATAGGACACAAGCAATATGGATGTATTTATACATATGATAAGGCTGTCAAAAAGTGGATTTGGTTTTATTAAGATAAAATGATTAGAAGTGTCACAGGAAGGTAATTTTTGAGAAATCCTACTTGATGCATTTTGCAAAAGGTTTATGACTGTCTGTAAGGGAAATCTGTGCATTTGAAGATCCATACTGTATACTTTAAGTAGCTTAGTTATCCCTTTCCAGGTACTTTCAGAATTGACATAAATTTTATTCCTCTGAAAGATGATTCCCATGTCATGCCTGAACAAGCCACTGCAAAATAAGACCAGGATATGAGCCAAACACTTTCTGCACTTCCCTCAGTCATTTAAAAAGCTTCTCCACTCGTCTTGCATGCAGTCATGCTGTGAGCAGAGAGTGGAACAGAAGAGGGACACAGAACATCCCATGAACTAGCAGACCTACAGTTTAGGAGATCATGAAGTGGAGCGATATTCAAGATCAGGAAGATCTCATCCATCACTGAAACAATCCTGCTTTTACCAACTACAAGCCAAAGAAGCTGTTTTTTTCTTGGTTGCTATAATATATTGTCCTCAGCTTCTAAAATACTGAAGTCTACAGTATTCCCTTATAAACAGAGTCCTGAAGTGATGTTCTATTTTTCTGTAAACAATAGCTAACTGTGTGATGTAGCAGAAGTGCAAAAGTATCATTTTAGTGACATCACAAATGGGAAGTAGCTGCATATCCCTGTGTGACCTGTGTTTTCTTTGAACTGTGTACATCCAATGACTGGTTCAAGCTTTATAACTTCCTGTTTAGGTCTCCAAGGGATCTAACTTTCAGTCTTGGAGGTTTATCTAATTCATCTTGCTGATATAACTTGCTGAAGAATTTTCTGTTGCATGATTTTGAGATCATTGAACTTAAAATTAATTTTCCAAATGCAGGCAAAACTCCTCCAATGGGTCTTTGTCAATTGTACAGCATAACCCAACAAAGCTGGAAGGTTTCAGAGAACCACTGCCAAACACTCTATAACTGGGAACACTTTACTGTTGTCACATTAAACAGTCCAGTATAGTTTGTGCTCTACTGTTCAAAGTCAAATGAATACACGCATTTTTTCCTGTTATATTTGTGAATCTTGGTAATACCTGAGAAATTACCACTCTAGCTGTTTTATTTTGTGGGCATATTGTAGCTCTACATAACTAGTGGAAAGAGAGCCTAGATTTTGACATATGATGGAGCAGGGATGTATCTAGGCTAAACCCATCATTTTCTTCAACAGTAAGCAATACTTTTGATAAGATTGCTACTCTTAAAATCTTGAATTCATCTTTTTAGGCTTTTGACTGCCCCCACATTGTGATTTGTCACCTTCTGAAAACTAAGCATGCCAAGAAATCTCAGATTTGGTGTGGGGTGCAATCTGTGTGCTCAGATTTGGTGTAGGGTGCTCAGTTGTGACATACATAGGTAGAAGGGTTGGAGAAAGAAGGAAGTTTTTGGTTTTTCAGTGGCTTTCCCAAGTACCAAATTAGCCATATGTGCACATGGTTCTATCCTGTGCTTTTTCTCTTGGGTTCTAGTTCTGTCTCACAGCAAACTGAAACCAGCTTGTTTTGGCATAGGGCAACTGGTATGTAAAAATCTTTTGGCTGAGGGTCACAAAGTAACAATTTTCCTGACCATTCCAACCAGATGTCCTCGGAACTAGCAGAGGGTTTAGGAGGCCAAACCCCTTTTGCTCACGATCCTGGTTTACCTGGTGCTGACAAGGAAAACTTGCATACTAGCAACAAGCAAGTATTAAAGGTGCTTTAATTGTAACAAAACGAGTTCATCTGAGTGTCACATGTTAATTCTTGAATCACAAGAAATCAACCACATAGATTTGCATTGGATCAGAGCAAACTTTATTTCCAGTTTCTTAATATTGTGGCAGCATGACTCACAAACCAGGAACAGAAACCAAGAACTTTTGGATAGTGCTGCTGAGTGTCAGGGCAGAGAAGCCTAAATTCTGAATTTTGAGGTTTTTGTTATTGTAAATCTTTGCCTTAGTTCTTTATAAATTTGACTATATTCCATTTTGATGGTTCCATTTTATTCCTAACGCTCATAAAACCTTTCCACTAAGCTTCTGAGAGTTACTACAGAAATGGACCTTATTATCTGGACTTAATCCAACATAGCTTTAAGAGGAACTGACCTTCAAGTGGAAAGTTTTCTTTATTTTTAAAAGCAGATTCAATTAAAGTGACATTTCAAACAAACTTGTAGTTATTTTTGAAAGTGTGTACAGAGTCTGTAACAACAATCACATTTCACTTCTATAATTGGTAGCAAATGAATCCTAACAGTACTCTACTGAAAAGAACAATTTCTATTTTTGATATAGTGACAGATATATAGTGATATATTGAGCAGATACATTTTGAATTATTAGTTTATCAGTGGAATAAAGTTAACATTGATTTAAAATAACAGCGTATTAGCTGAGGAGAAAAATAACGCTGGGAAAAACATTCAGGGTTTATGATAGCTCAGGTTATGAAAATATACCCAAAATTAATAGATGTGAATACATTTTTATTATTGAAGTCCTCTTTGTGAGTTCTCAGTGGGATTCTGCAGCAGTTATGAGCCGCAGCGTTTAAGTGTCAGGATTTTATTCACAAAAGGAGCAGTGCATAGTGGAGCTTCAGCACTTCTCTGCATGGCGAGGAAAGGGGCTGGGGTTCAGGCAGGGTTATTTGCAGGAAGTTAGTCAGGAGTTATCAGGGAGTTGTTTTATGGTGCATTATTCTTATTTGACCAGCAGGAAACAGTTCCGTTGAGTTCACTCACAGTTACAGTGGGGTTTGGGTTTTTTTCCTATGGGATAATATTCATAGCAAGCAGAAAATGGTTATCCTAAGATAGACCAAATAATATTCTGTAATTCTTCAAGCTTCATTTTGCATTTCTTATTTACCAGACTCTTGTAATTTTTTTCTTGAAATCAATATGTCTTAGTAATTAAATTAATAGGAAACTAAAATTACATGGAGGGTTAATGAAATCTTCTTGTCTTGAAGAGGATGCCATAGCACTTTACCTGAAGATGTTAACTGAAACTGCTGGCACACCATAGATCATCAGCCAGATGGAAAGTGCTTCCAGCATGTGAAGTATAACCATATATTTATTAAAACTGGTCAAACTGTTACTGAAGTTCACATTTATCACCAGTTAGACCTCCTTTGTAGTTAATGAATCCCTCACAATCTGATTACTGTTTCTGGGAGTGTGTCCCTTATTTTTGTGTATGCCCAGGACAGTTGCAACAGGCAACAGGGGAGTGCAGTAATGTTTTAAGTTCCAATGAAGGAGTGTGACATGGTCCAGCCTCATCTGGCAACTAAACACTGGCAGTGACTGCCCCCTGCTTGTCTCCAGCCCCGTGGGGGGGGCAGTATCCTGAGGAAGATAAAAAGCTCATGGGTTGAGATAAGGACAGTTTAATAGAACACAACAAAAAGAGAAGAGGCAACTAATGATGATAACACCAGTGAAATAATACATAAAGCAAGTGATAACAAACTGTTCACCCACGACTGCAGCTCTCCCTGCTCCAGCCACAGGCTACAGCCACCCACCAAAGCAATTGGCACCTGTGCAGGGCAGCCCCTCCCCTTGCATGGAGGGCATGAGTTCAGTGTGGTAGGGAACACCCCGCGGGCAGCCTGCCCCAGCCCCAGGCTGGGAATGTTAACCACAGCCCAGCTGAGCCAGGGCAGAGTAACAGACCTCAGAGTGGATGCTTCTCCTATTTTAGAGTGGCTTCCATTACTTTTGGGATGTGCCCTTTAGGCCACAAAATACATTTAACACCATGGACAAGAGAAGAATTTTAAAAAACCTGAAGTTAATTTGATACATGAGTTTGGCCAGCACTGTTTGGTGGTTTTGTCATTTATTTTGGCCAAATTTTAGGAGATCTTGGGGATTTTGTGGAACTGACACTGATTTCCAGATGTGCAGTATCTCAATACCTTGACACTAGTCACCACTCAAGTTTTAGGCTGAACAGCTGTCCAGCTGTGACTCCTGAGAGTACAAGGCACAGAAGGTGGCAATCACTGTAAGCTGCACAGGGGAAACTGGTTCATGGGACTACTTATTCATGAGTTTCCCTATAAGCTGCCTGCCTTTAAATTATGATTTTCTAAGTTTTGAGCAAGGGTAAGAAGGTTTTTTTAAACGATTTAAAATTTTCATTCTGAAGGGTAAGGGAGACTTTGCTGTGCTTTGTTTGCTGCATTGCATCACTGTTTGGAGGTGCTGTACTGGATTGAAGGCGTAATGGCCTCAAGGTTTAATTGAAATCTCCTGAACTCAGCTCAAATAGCAAATTGGCCTCTTTGCAGAGAAGTCTAAAATCAATATTTAGAAAAAAGAATGCACTGTACTTTATTCTGGAAAGTACATTCTGAAACTTTTTCTGAGTAGAGTTTATTAAAAAAATAATGTTGGATAACCTTTTTGAGGAAGGGAACCTGAGGGTTTATATATTAAGCCTTTATTTGCTAAGTGTGTCACTGTACAGGCTGTGCTTTCTAGTTGGCTAGAAGATGTTTTAATTAGACAAGGGAAAAAATCAGAATGGGAAAATATACATTACTACCTGATAGTTCAGAGACAAATGCAGTTACAGGATTTTGTTGACATAAAATGCACTAGGATCAACTGAACTTCTCCTTTGTGAGGTTGAATTACAGAAATCCTAAAGGTTGAATTGTGATTCATAAATCAAAGTTATTCCTAAATTTCTTCATATATAAATTAAGTTTTGGAAAAAAATAAAAGATGTCAGACAAACCCCATAGGTTTCAACGAGAAAAAATAGTATGACACGGGTATGGAGGAAAAGACACCAAAATAATAATAAAAATGTCTTGACAAAAAACTTTTCAGTGAGTTCTCCTCTTGCAGCAGCTCCCATGTTGCAGGGTGGTTGCTGTGTGTTTAACACTGTCAGTGTGCACGATGCAGCTGTGTTAGAAAATGAAAGTGCCATAGAAGACACTTTGCAATTTACTTAGGGAATGAGAGGTTCTGTGAGGTTGTGTTGGTGCTTTCCAGATCAGAAGGTATCTTCTATGCCATGATTTCATTGATGTCAGGTCCTAAGTATATGGTACACACATGAAGCAGGAAGAGGCATGGTTTTGAGAGCTTGAGTGCTCCAGTCTCTGGGAGCTGTGAAGCAAATCTTCCTGTGGGGCTGCTCTCAGTCCCTCATGCCCCAGGTCTGCAGGGGAGGCTTGTCCTGACCCAAGCACAGGACCTTGAACTTGGTGTTGTTGAACCTCATGAGGTTCAGTTGAGTTTGCTCCTCAAGCTTGCCCAGTTCTCTCTGGGTGGATCCCTTCCCTGCAGCGTGGCAGTCACACCACACAGCTCGGTGCCACCTGCAGCATCCTGAGGGTGCCCTCCATCCCACTGCCCACGTCGCTGATGGAGAAATGGAACAGCTCTAGTCCCGTCCCTGAGGGACACCGCCTGCCACTCATCTCCATCTGGACTTTCAGCCCCCATCAGATCCTTTCCAAATATTTTTATTCGTCACGTGAGGAAAACATGATTTAGCTGTCATAAATCTCTGAGCTTGCGACTCTCTCCATTTTTCTTTAAAGTTTTGTGATAGCTGAATTACTCACACTGGGGAAATGAATATTAGCAAAGAGAAAAGATCCAGCTATTTTTGTAATGATGTGTGTAATCTTCAGTCCCGTTTAGCTGGTGGTTTGGCAGAAGGACAAGGAGTGCAGTTGTGTGCATCTGCACCAGTCACATCCCTTCTGCTGGGCGAGAGGCTAAAGAGGAGACAGTTAAGTCTATTTGGGGTGTGTCTGAAACCATATTTAAACATCACCACCTATCCAAGTTAAGCTGCTGATTGTTCTTAGAAATAACCTCTTGGTATTATTTATTCCTAGTTTATATACTGTATAAACTACCAATATCCTAATGACTGAAATAATGGAGTGTAGTTTTTAAAAGAACAAGACTTCTCTAATTTTAGCTAAACCTAAAATGAAACTTCACCATAACCTCACACAATTGCTCTTGGGAACGCCTTCAGACCCTGTGCTGGTTTTGGCAGGGGTGGAGTTTATTTTCTTCATAGCAGCTTATATGGGGCCATTTTCAATTTGTGCTGGAAATAGTGTTGATAATTCATGGAGGATTTTAAGGAGTTTTATAGAGAGAGTAGAAAAGTTATTGAAAACTTTTATGTTGTTATATTAGGAGAGGGGAAAATGACAAATGTTCTAGCCATGAATTAATATATGAGAAAAATGGAGGATGTATTCACATATATATTATGTGCTCTCTATAATGCACCAGCCTTGGAATGAGGTGTTCCAGTTTTAGCCACTGCACTTCAGAAAAAACAGGCAGGATTGTTTATAAAGCTTCAAATTAACCAGTGTATTTTAGCATGTCTTTCATTAAACTATCAGGCTTAAATCAAATCACTCTAGTATTTCCTCTTATTTAAAAGTAATCTTCTGGTTATCCAAACTTTTAGGGAGAAGGAAGCAGCTTCCCTCACAGTTCCCACGCACTCCCGTTCTCAGTGTGGATGTCATAGCTTTGTCTGGCATTGCCTGGACGTTCAGAAAGAGAAGGAAACACAACCACAGAGTTAGGTGGAGCTCGGGGTACCGTTGGTGAAAGGAGCCAGGGGTGGCATAGGAGAAAATGAAAGGCAAAGAGGAAGGGGACAAGACAAGAAAAGCAGAAAGGGAAATGTGTTTGAGAGGTGAGAAACTAAGACAGAAGGAAGAAAGGGAAAAATTAAATCTAAGCCCAAGAGGAGGAAAAAACATGTCTGTGATGAAAGAAATAACAGCAAATGCAAATTGAAAGGCAGTGAAAGAGATGTCCAGGAAAAGGAAAAGCTAAATGAAAAAGGAACATGTTTTAGGGTTAGTAAATCTAGTTTTATTTATCCTAATCCTTGCATTTAGTTCTTTGGCAGATTTCCCATAGCTATGTGCACTTGGGGGGAAAAAAAATAGCTTTATGTTACTTACTCATTACATTTTACATAATTTCCAAAGTCTACTCCTTGGGCCCCTCTCTTGGTGGTCCAACAATAAAAAGCTTTCACAATCTGCAATAAAGTGACAAATTCTGTGAATATCTTTTTTTCCCCTAAGTTTATAAGAAATTAAGAGAAATTATTTATGGCAAGATCATTATTTTGGTTGAAAAAAAATACAAACCTTAAAGGGAGCCTTTCCTTGTTTCTATTTGTTAAAATAACTGTTCATAGACTCATACAATGGTTTTGTTGGAAGAGACCTTTAAGGTCATGAAGTCCAGCCATTAACCCAACACTGCTAACTTCATGATATATTAAATCAGAATTTTGGAATAATGAGTTGTTTCTACTTTTAAAGAATCATAAAGGTTTTCAACAGACATTTGTTTAGCCCAAAGATAGTTTGGAAAAACATGAAGAGTTGTTTACAGTCACTAATTGCAGTTAGTCGTCTAAGTCAGAGGAAGGATTTCTGTCAATGAAAATAAAAATAGTATTTACAGCTTTATCTAGTGACGACTTTCTTCTGCATGGAAGCAGTAATAAACAGAGTCATCCTGAAATAATTGCTCTTTCTTCCATCAAGTCCTTATTTTACTAATTGCAAACCATATAGTTTCTTAAATATCCAGGGTTCTAAAAATGATGGAAATCTCTAGGATGTGGCTCTGATTTATTCCCACAAGTGAGTGAAAAATAGAATATGATCAAGCAATAAAGATCTTTTAATAAAAAAAACTTTTTAAAACATCAGTGTTATTCCCTTGATTACAATATTTTTATTTTTTTCCAAATCTTTGTTACCAAGCTATGGGTTTTTGTTTTCAGAGTGCTAACAGTTTTATATTATGTGCAATTTCCAGGAAACTGTGTAAATATCTGTGTCAAGAGCAGATCTATTAGCATTCTTTTAAGAGCGTGGTTCATCCACTTTAAAGAGTCTTTCTGCTTGACCGTCCTGCCAATCTGGAAGATCAATTTTCATTATTTACCTTCATATTGGCTCCATCCTCTGGTTTTGACTTTGTTTTCCTTTCTGCTGCAACACTGTAACTAAGCACTGTATACAGAACCTCTGCACTTGTTTATTCACCCAATCAAGATCTCTGTTTCATTCCCGATAGTATGGAATTCAAAAAGCATTCTATATAAAAGACATTTCTGGGGAGACTCCACCAAAATTTCCCTTACTAAGTTATTTTAACATTGCCTGTAAGAACGTTTAAATCCAAAAGATGGAGGAAGCATTTACTTATTTACAAAGAATTTTAAAATATATGTAGATTAACAGTATTAATTCTAATTTAATATTTCTCCCATGACCTTTTGTAACCTTCATCTGCAACAAGAAATTGTTCCCATAAAGCGTCGGTGCAGCGCTGAGTGAATTTGTATGCTTTTGGACTAAACTTCTGGAGCATCTTATTAAAGAGAAATTCCATCTGAATGTACTGGTCTTATGGTGAATACATGATAAGTAACTGAAACGAATGTTTAAAGCCTTTTCTGATTCTCTAGCTGATGTTGTGTCAGACTTTTCCAAGGGAACCCGACAAGCTGAGTGTCTGGTTCCGTCCGTCGGCCCATCCATGGGGCAGGTGTGGAATTGGGGGTGGTGCCAGTGCTGCTGTTAGATAGGGTACTGTGCAGGTCCTGGAGCACAGCCCTCGCCAGGCAGAGGGTGTGGGTGTGCTGCCATGCCAGGCCCAACGGCTTCGCTGACACTTCAACACCTTCTGACTCCACCTACCCCTTATGCATCCTAAGGCTTCTGGGTTTATTCTGTTGTTGCTGTTGTCGAGGCCATAGCAATAAGACATTGGAATGTTACCTTAGCATATTAAAGGTGTAATTTTTTCTGCTCTGCTGTAACAGAGCGTGTCCTGTACCCTAAGTATGGGAACCAAAGCGTGGTCTCGGGTGCCACTCCGCGGTGTCGGGCACGAGGGCTGCCAGGCTGCACACTTACTGCTCCGTGTAGACTCCACTCCGTGGGACAGGGACTTTCTAATCTCATCTCTGACCTTCCCACAGATGGTTTTTAAGAATTTACCTTATTGAAGCATTAAGCTGCTTTTAAAAAATAAAAAGAGTAAAAAAAATAGAGTGATTCAAAGAGAAATAGAGATAGGGTTATAATCATAATGCATGGTTTAAGTCTGAAAGTTTGCTCTTCTGCTGTAATATTCTTTAGGGCACCTCAAATGATCAAATGCTTTATTATCAATTATCTTCACAAGGCAAGAGTTCCTTATCCTTAGTCTTTCACTAATTGATCTTGAAGTTTCCCCATAGTCTTTCTGTTTAGGTTCATTTCCCTAGTCCTTGCCATAGACTCATTTCTTCCCCCCTGCAGAGTGTTGTCCTTTATTTAATGACAAGTCAAGTGAAGAATGAAGAGAATATGTTTGTGATTCATACTAATTGACAATAAATAGCCTTGGGACTCAGATGCCACAGCTGTCCCCTATTAGACCACTATTCACATTAGAAAGTTAAAATAATCCTTTTAGAAACCTCCACTGTACTGGGATACAAAGAAAAAACATCAGACAGATCCTGAAAGCCTCCAGGGTGAATAATGTGTAGAGTCTGCAGTGGGAAATGGGCCAAATGACAGTCAAGTTATTATGGTCTGTCAATGGACCCAATACTCATTGCTTCTGTATTTTACAGGGCTCTGTAAATGTTTTGCAGCTGACTGGCTGTCAGCTTTAGGTCAGCAGGTCAAGGTGCAAGGGGATGAGGAGTTCCTATCATATCAATGTCTTCTGTGTATAATTTCTGAATTATGGATATTAAGGTCAAGCATAAGTTAACTTTACATCAATATAGAATCTAGAAACCTTAATGGGGGCGAAGGGCTTAAATCCTATGTTTTGTCAGGCAACTTTCCTGTGAGCTGTTTTATGCTGATTTTTGAGGAGGAAGAACAGAAGAATAGAATATAAAAGAATGTGCTTTGTACCATCCCCAGCCTAATTCTTAATCCCTCTGGAGAACTTTGTATTGTCATTAGCTAATTGATGTGGGAGATGCTTAAGAAAATAACTTATCTTCTGAGTTTCAGATGCTAGGATCCTGACAGGTGTGCTTTACTTATTCTCACTCAATGGCACCTCTCCCTTAACAGCTAGAGCTAAATAACTATAACAAAGTGACATCATGGGTTTAAATTTCAGTACTGCCACTCCCCAGAAAATTACAACCATTCAGGTGCTTTAATTTTCAGGAGGCAAAGTGACCATCTGCTTTTGATGACCTGGGCCCTCAGCTGCATGATCACTTGTGTTCTCAAACCACTGATTTGACAACAATATGTTGGAAATCCAAGTCTCCATTTCTCACCTTGGACCTACGCTGCTCACCCTGTGAAAACTTGTCATGTAAGCTCATGAAAAGTGTAGGGTATGGTTTTATATGTCATGGGACTTTTCATTTACTCATCATTAGTATTGGCTGGGTTTTATGATTTCATTGATCATGCCTAATGTTTATCTGAACTGCACAAATATCTTAAAGTGTAGAAAGAATAAAATACGTATACAAAGAATGAAGAACAACTATACATAGGAGCTGCTTCTAGTTTTCCCAGTAGGTTTTTCCCTTTGTCTTGGGCTGCATATTAACAGGAAAAAAGAACACCACAAAATCTTGCCTCCCCCAAAAGAAAAAATCAAAAAGAATTCATGGACACTAAACAAATAGAACTTGATAGAAAATATTACCAATAAAAAAACCCCAACTATACAGTTTTCAGGAGGCTTTCTTATTGTTATTCCTTTAAGTAAAAGTTGTAACATGATTTTCAAATATATTTCCAGAAAATGGAGCAACTTTTTTTTTTGTTGAGTTGAACAGGGGCCATACATTAATGCACTTCTGCCCTCTGTAGAATGGCTGATGTGACTGTTACAAAGAGAGTATCCTTGGGTTTCACTGGGGAACTTTTCACTACTTGGCAGTTACTGATGCTGGATGAAGATGGGAAGTCACTAAGAGAGTTCTCAAAATAGTTCTTCCCATCCTTTAGAGTAATGGTTTTCAGTAGCGTATAACAAGCGCATTTGTTGCACTGAAGTATGATCCATGGCAACTCCTGGAACCTGGCAGCAGTCTGTCAGTCCAAAGGAACGGTGAAATACGGCTGCAGAGAAAACCAGTGACCTTCTGAAGCCCAGCAATCGTGTGGAACCCGAATGACTAGCATCAGCCTAATCAATTTGGGTATGTTCTTAGGACAGTAGAATCACAGAATAATTTATGTTGGAAGTTTAAGATCATCCAGTCCAACTGTTAACCTAGCACTGCTGGGTCTACCACTAAACTATGTCCCTACCTGCCACGTCTACGTGACTCCAGGTGTAGTGACTCCACCGCTTCCCTGGGAAGCCTGTTCCAAGGCTTAACAGCCCATCTGGGGAATAAATTTTGGCTGACTCCAACCTGAACCTCCCCTGGCACAAGTTGGTCCTATTACCTCTTGTCCTATCTTTTGTACCTGGGAGAAGAGGCTAACCCCCACCTCTCTACAGCCTCCTCTCAGGGAGCTGAGGAGTGATAATGTCTCTCCTGAGCCTCCTTTTCTACAGGCTGAGCAACCCCCGTTGCCTCAGTTGCTGCTTTGTAACACTTGTGCCCTGGACCCTTCACCAGCTTGGTTGTCTGTTGACACACTTCAGCACCTCAGTGTCCTCCTCACAGTGAAGGGCACAAGGCTGAACAGTGTTCAAGGTGCAGCCTCAGCAGTGCCAAGTACAGGGACAGGATCATTTCCCTGCTCCTGCTGGCCATGCTGTTCTGATAGAAGCCAGGAGGCTGTTTGCCTTCTTGGCCACCTGGGCACACTGCTGGCTCATGGTCAGTGGCTGTTGATGAATATCCCCCAGGTCCTTTTCCACTGGCCAGCTTTCCAGCCACTGACCCCAAGCCAGCCTAAGCCCATCAGTGCCAACTGTCCAGGCCACCTGTAGAGCTGTCCTACACTCAAGAAGATCAACACTTCTGCCCAGCTTGTTGTCCTCTGCAGCCTTACTGAAGGAACATCTGGTCACTGATAAGATGTTAACAGGAGTGGCCCCGATACGGAGCCCTGGGGATCACCACTTGTGACTGGCACCAACTTGATTTAGCCCCACTCACTGCACCACTTCGTGCCTGGCCATCCAGCCACTTTCTCACCCAGCAAAGAGAAAAAGAGAAGGAAGGGTCAATTAATCTTAGTCAAGATTAACGCATCTCAGACTTCATGAAGTTACATGATTACCACGTGAGTTTATTCATGTGCAGCCCTTGAATCTGTGGATTTCATGTTTCTTCAAACTTGAGAGCAGGAAATGAAAGCAGAGCAAGACTGTGGGAAGGAGTTGTGGGAGAACACTGCACTGAGGGGACAGTCCCAACGCAGCATGATGAGTTAGTGAACCTTTAATATGAGCTGAGGGAAGATTAAAAACTCAAAGTAATGACAGTAAATACTACTGTAATTCTGAAGTGCAAAAAGAAATATTTTCCAGTTATAATAAAAGAAAGCTAATATAGACATTTAATGCCTGAATTTTAGAAATTGCTTAGTAAGAGCTATAGCTATATCTTAAATTATCCATTTCAGTGTAAGATAATTGCAGTGTATTAGTCACTGCTTAATGACATTGTTTTTTATTTTGGGCCACTTAAAAGCAGTTACAATCATTAATTTTAATTAAAATATTTGACTTGCTAGCTGTGCTGCTGAGATCAGCCTGGGTCTGCACAAAGCTGAAAATCCAGAGGTGATACAGGCCCCCTCTGCAGAGCAGAACCTAGACCTAAGTGACACAGCACCCTGCTCAGTACGGCCCAGGTGCTCCTGGCTGCCTTTGGGGGGAGCTGAATGCACAGGTTGCTTGGGACTAAAAATTCAGGTGGTCCTTTGGCAGTTCCAGCATGACTTCTTTTAGTGTCCCATATGTTCCCTTGCCCTTTCCATCTATGGCTCCATTTAGGAGAAAAAAACCTTTTTTTTTATTAACAAGGCCAATATTTTATGCAAATTCAAATACATTTGTTACTCATTTACCTTAATTTGTGACTGTAGACATATAGTTTACAAAGCAGTTGCCTTGTGTTATGTTACCTGTGGCTCCCCAGAGACAGTTCCACTTGTGGAGCAGGCCCAGCTGGAGGTGGTGTGCAGCCCAGGTGAGGGACGGCAGGCGTGCTCTTTCCTGCACAGTGGAATTCATAAAAAATGCCTCTGAACCAATTTACCTGACTGTCCTGGGCCTTGCACACCACCCGAGATCTCAGCTGCAGTGTCCATGTAAGTGACACATCACATTTTCGGGAGGGAGCAGAGGAACTCGTTTGAAGTGACACCAGAGTAACCCGCGGGTGAACTCTGAACAACCTCACGGCACCCCTTCTGTAAGGCGCCACTAACACTTTGTGGGCAACCACTTGAACTTTATCTTTGCTTATTAAAATATTTGTAGGCAACAGAAAATGCACAGCTTGAAGTTTATTAATTTGAGGCCCCTATTTGAAAATGATTTTAACCATCCCATGCTGTAGAAATAGCTTTTATGTAAAAGGTCACGAATTTTCAAGGGCACTGTAAGGAAAAAGAGCTGTAGCCATTCTGGAAATAGATTTGAAAGGGGAAATAAATGTTTTTAGTTTATATGAATAAGATTATAGAGAAATTTTACTACTCCAAGCCTGGAAGGCAGATAGTGAGACACATGGACAGACAATTTTGAATGTGTAAGATATGAAAAATTTTAAACAATAGCCTTCAAGTGTTTGGCAACTACTTAGATAGGTGGGATCATATTATTGCATTGTATCCATGTTTTTTACTGGTTCCTATCTAAACCAGCGGGGAACTGAGTGAAGAATAATTTGGCCAAGTTATTATAAATAATATTACATTATGTCTTTATTTTGAGTTATCTTTCAAAAAATACATCACCCAGTTAATTCTAAGTGTTGCAGCAGTCCTGTCTGGAACAGAAAGACACTAAAATATGAATATAGAAAAAAAAATAAATCAGCACATGAAACATTGGGGAAGTTTTGTTCACAGGCTATTTCCTGGACAAAATTCATTCTGGATTTCTCATGTATCTAACTTAGTCAACCTGCTGATATATACAGAAAATAGTGTCATACGAGATTGATATAAAACTTGTTCAATAAAATTGAACCAAAGAGTATCCTGGAGAGCTGCATTTCTGAAATCACTTCCCCTTCTCTGGTTTGATACTTGTTGCTAATGCTTGTCAGTGCAGGATGTCTTGGATCTTTTAATGATTTTCATACAGAAATTTATTGAGCACCTTTGTTTTAAGGCTAGGTTTCCAGGTAAGAGAAGCTTTTTAACCTCAGGAGCACTGAAGCATTACGTAGTTCTTCTATACTCAACTCTGACAGGACAGTTCTTTGCAAACTTGAAGAAATTCAACTTATTTCTGAATGTGCCAAAGTACAGTTAGTAGGAAATTTGATTTCTCTGTAACTTTGTTTGTAATTTAGACCAAACATCCATATGTCAGTAGGAGATATAAAACATTGCATAGGTCTCGAGGGTGGAATGAAATCTGAAGTGTTTTCATGTCCCAGTCATTACAGGAACAGGGAATATCCTCTAAAATAGGTATGAAGAAATAAAGATTAAAAATTCCTTGAAAGCTTAGTGAAAATATTTAGAAAAAAAGTTACTACTTCCATATGCTTGCCTAGATGTAGTGAAAAAAAAAATATTTTTGTCATCTTCAAGAAAAAAACCACCACATTTTTGGGGACAGATTATTGAAAAATAAAAACTCAAAAGAAATTCTGAGAATAGTTTCAGAAGCCCAAGCTGGTTGTTTTGAAACATTCTGGCTAAACAGTTCTAAGCCCTTATTTGCCTTTTTTTTATGTGGTTGTTTTACCATCACTAATTTTGCTTTCTCCCTGTGAAAGCAAGCTGTGTAAGGAAAATAAACCCTAAGACAGAATACCAGCCTATGATATAGGTGAGGATTTCACACAGCTTTGATGAGTTAATGTGGTTGATGGTTATTTGTGGTTTGTGCTGATGACACTGATTAGCTGGGATACAGCATGGCGTGGAGCACTGGACCACCCTGCCGTGTTTTACTCTGTACGCCCCACAAATGTGAGACTGGTTCCTTTATTTCTGGAAGACTTCAATGCTGTTGAGTTGTGTATAAAACAGAAATAACAAAATAAGGGGTTGGGAGCATCTCATCTTTGCACATTTCTTTGTTGTTCAGAAAGGCAGCAGAAAACCTTATTTGCAAACTCTTGCGTTGTTTGTGCCAGCAAGCACCTTTTAAAGACTCTTTGATCCTTGAGGTCTAAATCAAAACAGTATGAAAAGCATTTAATAATTTTGTGAACTTAGAAAAAAAAAAAAAAAAACAAACAGTGCAATTGATTTCCATGAAGCTGCACCTACAGAATAAAGCTGTTTCTGTGCCTGGTTACAGGGAAGGTCAAGGAAGGCTGAGGGGAGAGAATGTCAAGGAGGTTAGAATAAGATTTGGGATGAATAATCAACTTCCACAGTCCAACAGAGGAAGACCTATGTTCCTTTTTGGTTGTTTCTGAGTTAATAAGCAGCTGAAATATTTGAGAGGAAATGGGACAATAGTAATTAAGAAAATAATTTGATTGTGACAAAGTATTAAGTATCATGAGTTTAAGCTGAGGTCTAAAAAGGATGCTGAACTTCAGTCTTTGCAACAGATTTCCTTTCATTTAGCTTCTAGTTTTTTGTCTGGGTACCTAGACTTGAATCTTACTGAGTTGAATCTTACTGAAAGCAATGTTCCTCTACTACACATCAAAAAAAACATTTTAATTTGGTTTCCAAAGAATATGGGGTTATACAAGGGTAAAGTTTTTCTGCTTACCAACCTGTCAGTTTTCCCCTGAAAAATGAACCTATCCCCAGTGCAGTGTGACAAGAGGGTAAAATAAACAGAAAAAAACACCAAACTTGACAAAGCCAATTAAATCCTAAAGTTTCATGAAAATTCAAGGCTTGATAACAGACAGAGTATCAAATCTGAGATCTTGGTGAAAGAAAATCTTCAGTCTGAGCCTATGACTTTTCTATTCTCTTAGTTCTGCTGTCTTCTCTTGTCACCTGGGGCCATGAAGAGAGCTTGGTGTATAAGAAATACAACAAAAAAACCCTGTCTTCGGATTAAAATGTTTTGGAGAAGAGAGTAATTTAGATAGAATTGAAGGTTTCCCTAATTATTACAGGCAACTGTGGGTTTTTTTGTTGTTGTTGATTTGTTTTTGTTTTTAAGGTTAGGAATGTTCTTAGTGAACTATCTACTTTCTTAATGAAACTAGAACTTTTCTAGGCCATATTTTACCTATGACTGGAGTAAATGTAAAAACTGACATTCAGTTTTCTGATAAAACTTTTCTGCACTCTTTCTACCAAGCTGTCTAATAGAAACTGCTCTCTGCAGGTAACATATATGAACGCTGCCTTTAACTTCTAAGTACCTGAAGTCACCAATGCTTTAAGTGCCTCACGTCTTGCTTTGCCTGCTGAGTGTCATGGTTTAAGCCCACTCAGCCACCAACAAACAGCTGCATGCTCACTCCTACCCCCTGCAGGGGGACAGGGTGGCACAAAACGCAACAGAAGGTTTGATAGCTTTGGTTACATTGGTAAAATGATGTATTTTTGATTTTTCTTATTAGCTCACAACTTTATTAAGAAAGAAGGGAATAATATTCTAATTCTGCAATGATTAAAATATGCCTATAAATTGATATCTATTAATTTCTGGGAGCAAGAGTGTATGTGTTTAAAAACAGGACATACACAGCAATTTGAGAGAGATTTTTTTCAAAGAATTGAGAATTGGGTTTTGTGCTTCCAAAAATATCTGTAATTTACCACCAGCCTGTTTCAGTGAGCAGAAGTGCCATGTAACACAAAAGCACACTAATTATTTTCATAAGATTTCTTGGAAGCCATCGGAGCTTTCATACTACAGAACAGCTTATTTTAGGGAATATTTGGTATTGTAGGGGTGTTAACAGGGTAGCTGCTGGAGAATGAGCCTCACTGTAGGATGATTTCATGTTTGAATTCTTCCCAGGAAATAGATTGGAACTTTGAATTAGTGGGGCAGCACAAACAAGTACAAACAGTTAACTTTCACCTGTTTTTAGAGGAAATACAGGGACAGAAGAGGAAGTTAATGCAGAAAGTAAGCACAGGGAATGTGACTAGGTAAAACAGAACTTGTTTAATTACCAGGGTTGTAATGTGTTTAAATCCTGGTTGAAGCAGCTGAAGGTGCTGACGTGGATGAGGAAATCGTCAGCTGTCACTTCACTGGAAGTTGTGTCCTCTGGAAAGTCTTTGCTTCTTCCAGTGAATGTTTTAAATGCTGCTACATTAATGTTCTTTGGCTATTCATTTCCAGCTAGAGAAAAAAAATAAAAGAAGAGAAGGGCTCAAGTTTCAGAAGTACAGGTGAAGGTCAGGGTAAGACAGAAGTAATCACAGGAAGGGAATGTGTCCAGGTTGAAGGGAAGTCATAGTGGTTTGGAAATCACAAATAAGCATAATGTGATTCACTCCTCTTGGAATTCAGTTCTTGGATTCTCATATGTTCAGTTTATCAGACCTGATCCTCATTAAAAAAAATAAAAATAAAAATACATGAGATCAACTTAACATAGTACTTGTTAATGCTAGGAAACATTTTGCAGTGTAAAGATTAATACATAGGTTACTCCTTTACTACTCACAACTTTATAGGTTACTCTTATGTAAAGAACAATTCCACTACAGCACCATAATACTTTTCAAAGGCTTCAGTTTTGGAATAAGTGTGTTCAGGATACAGTTCTGTGCCATCTGTCCTTCTGGTATTTGCTGAGGTGCTGTACTGTTTAGATTTACAGTTTTAAAAAATCTTTTTTTGAGGGGAAAAAAACCCAAGTGCTGATGATCACAATGTTTGGATCCTGTTTAAAGTGGTAATTTGCTGCAGTAATAATTTGGGATTTTAATCATAAGCTTAAAAAGCAGATTTAGAAACATAGTTGGCAGGACTGTAACGTTAATTTGTCCTTTAACGTTTATGGAAAGCAATATGTCCAATGTAATTACAGTGTGTGTCAAGTAACCTTCTATTTTACCTTTTTAATGCGTGATCTGCTCATCTGCTTGATTAAGATGACTTGCCATCTGCTGAGGAGTTTTTCTCTGGTTCTGTCATTACTTCCAAGTACTAAGAACGATATAAGGCGTTTCCTTTTATTTGGTTTAATCTCCATTTTCCTTCCCTTACCCCGTGAAGCCCTTAGGATGGTGCTCGTCACCCTTCTCTGCCTGCCTGGCACAGGGGCCGTGCAGTACCTGTTCCACTGAGCAGGACAGGTGGATCAGAGAATCACAAGAGTACAGTTGTGTTAGATGTGAAATCAGTGTCACATCCTCAGTGCCGTGTGGCCTTGCTTGAGTATTCAAATATTTGTTTCTCTAAAGGTGGTATTATTGTCCCAAAATCATAATCAGTTGAAATTAGAGAGTTTATTAACCCACTTCTTCCATTCCATTAATCACCAAACAATAGAATTTTATGAATATAGGCAAAACAATATGTAGTCAATTTAAACCTAATGAGATTACCTTCTTAGTGGCTGTGTATAAAGAGCAGCAGTAGGTGTGATTAGGCATTGACATGGTCTCTTTCTAACCCATACATCTCATAAATACTTTTTGTTAGCATACAGAGTTGCTCGATCCAAACCTTTTTGGCAGCATCTCTTCACAGTCTGTAAAGCTGACACTGTTACTTCTGAAATCATGGAATGGTTTAGGTTGGAAGAGACCTTAAAGATCATCTAGTTCCAACACTTAAGTCCCATTTCGGCAGAGAATTGCAAGGAAAGCACAGAGACAGAGCCCAACTGTTTGCCTACTTGTATGCAAAGTCAGATAAAAAATAATGAAGTAGAATAATTTAGGATTATATAAGATATAAAAGGCATCTCAGAAATAGGAGAAGAATCAGCAAAATACTGTAATAGCAGGACAGAAGTGACACAGAAATGAGAGATAAGGTGTATGTGGAGGAGTGACATTGCACTTTAAAGAGGTGAAATGAGGTAAATACTTTACCTGTAAGCTCAGGCAACAGAGAATTCCCATAATTAAACTGAAGGCTTGACTAGGCAGAGCATTAATGGTCCTGTGCTATCAACTAGTCAGTCTAGAAGGCTGCAATACACAGGAAATCCTAATGGAAACTGTGACAGCTAAAAGCAAAAGTCCAATGACAAAGGGAGACTCCTGTTACCTCCGTGTGAACCTGGTAACATCCTGATCAGAAATAATGTAGGAAATAGGTGATTAGATAACAGACATAACTGCTTATTGGCATTTCTAATGAAAAAGTTCATAAGAAAAGAAACAGCTCTTAATTTAGACATGAACTGTACAGACAGCTGGATTCAGAAGAGCCTGTTTGTAATAGTAAATTAAATAAATTTTAATATTCTTGAAGGATTAAAAGGTCCCTTCAGAATCTTCCACAGCAATATTTAATTTTGAAAAAGAAAACTGCATCAAAGCTGGAATAGTTATTAAAAGCAGGAACTAAAAGTTCAGTGTCCTGGAGGCAACAACCGTGTGGAAGAGGGAGATCTACTTTATAGTTTCAACAACATCCTTCACCAGAGGGACGAGACAGAAAATAGTCTGCCAGGAGAGCAGAGGGAAGGTCTTTCCATGGACACACAACTGAGCAGACCTTGGAAGCACAGGCTGGGGTAAAGGGTGGCAAACTCCAGTTGCAAAGCACAGTAAAATACTGTGAGACTGGGCACTGTAAAGGCAAGAGAAATTCAGTGCTGAAAATGTAATAGGGGTACACACTCTGCAAAAAAAAAAATCTTAATTTTACATAGAAAACGTGGGTTTGAGTTGGTATTACCACTCATTAACGGAAATTATAATGGGGAATAGGATTAGAACTTTATTAGCAGGGTTTGCTGCTGTTAAACATATTCATAGATTATTGGGGAACAGAATGACTAATGAGATATCAAGCTTTGGTAGTAATAAAAAAGTTATTCACATAGTTAAAACCAAAATTGATTGTAAAGCACTACAGAAGACTGTCATGGCAATAAAGCAGTAAATGAAATTCATTGTTGATAAATACAAAACAATTTTCAAGGGGAAAAAAAAATACCAAATGGATCCTAATTACAGACACAGAGCGATTGGCTCTAAATTAGCTATCAGTATTCCACAAGGAAATTTTGGACTCATTGTGGATAGTTTTCTAAATGTCAGCTTAGTGCTGAATAGCAGTTTAAAGAACAGATAGAATGCTGGAATGATGAGAAAGACAACAGAGGAGGAGATGACAGAGGTGACTGCCATGGTGTGAATCTCTGGAGTGGTTGCAGCCTGCCTGTTCTGCTGGACCCAAAAGGGCTGTGGGGACAGTCAGCACAGTGAGACAGGCTGGGAAAAGAGGTTAGGGCTGAGACCTGGAAAATGATACATGGGAAACTGTGAGAGGAATGAAGAAGCTGCTCTTGATCTTGGCATTGTGAAGAAGATGTAAGGTAGGAATTGGGCAGTAAGACAAGGTCTGGCACCAAGTCCTGTTGTGGCCTTATAATTGCAGCCTCAAGTTCTTGGAACATTGACTCCCAGAAACCAAGAAGATGGAGATGGGAAGTTTATTTGCTCTGTTTCCAGTAACATTTTCTGTAAACCCTGCAGCTGATCAGTGTCAGAGACAAAACACTGAGCTAAAGAGGTTTTTGTCTAATCTAGGACACATCCTATACCGTTTTGGTAAATCTAGGTTTGAAACATTGCTGCACAAACACACAGAGAAAGATTTATTTCAAAGATAAAAAAGTAAACTTTTTTTTCTCCTGCAAGCATACCCCAAATTGGCATTTCTCAACAAAGCCATTATATGCTTTATGTTTGGAATAGCTTTTTCCCTGGTGTTCTAGAGTTAAAAGCTACGAAGGAGCAGGTGGGATGATCATGATTTCTGTCACTGTTTTACTTCGGACAAATCACTTAGAATGCCACAAAATTCTAGTGGAAGATTGGTCTTTGAAGGAGGTGCTTACATGCTGCAGTTGAAGGTTATGTTTAAATGCTTCAGTGTTTTATATAGATACAGGTGCAAATAGCAGAAGTGAGGGCAGACACATAATTCCTTAACTATTAACACTTAGATTTTTTTTTTTGTTTTGTGTTTGTGTTTTTTTTCTTTTTCTAAAGCATTCTATCATCTTACAAAATGATAAATTTTCAGTTTTCTGAAGTTTCAGCCTGAATCCAGATACCACATTGATTTTTTTGGTGATTCTTGGATTTGTGCCTGAAGACTCTGTCTAACTAGGTCAGGCTCAGCACATACTTGATTAATTTCATTAACTTGTATTTTTATGTTCCTAAAATGTTTAATTTAATTTTCAATCTCACCTCTCATCTATTCATTGTTTCCATTAATATAATTTTTCTCATCTTCTGTTTTAAAGTTCTGTGAGTGAAGAGCTGTAATAAATTCAACTAAGAAGGCAGTTAAAAATAATTTGTCCATCCAGTGATTATATTATTCAAAATGCAGTGTAATAGGCTCTGCATTACTCTTTGTCATGAACAACACTAGAAGGATGGTGTGCAAGCTCCAATATGAATTTTTTTCTTCTCCTTTGAGTCTGTTGCAGGTGCATTGAGCTAGTCAGAGAAAAAACACTGAATCAGAAAGTGAATGATAATTCTTATGTACCTTTTCTTTCCTCACAAACCAACGTTCAGCAAGGTAACATCCAGCCATCTCAGTGAGGTATCCAGCAAGATCTGAATTACAAATTCACCTTCACTAGTGTTCTTTCCACCTCAAATCATACACAGTGAGCTTTACCTGTTCTCATTTTTTCCTTAACAGTTCACACACCTTGCCTGTAGTTTGTCTTTGGCCTAAGGATCCTAAAAACCCCATGTACAGTCGGCACTGTTCTGGGAGTAGTGGTCAGATTCTAGATTGTTGCAGTGAGTCAAGAGACTGTAGAATATCATTCAAAAAAAAATCCTCCCCCCAAAATACTTCCCCAACTGCAGTGTAGCCCTGAGAAGATTCCTCAGGGAGGTGGTGGCATCTCTGACCCTAGGGGCAAAACCACAGCTGACCTCACCTAATGCTACCAGCAGCTGTCAACAATCTGTCACTCTTCTTCACTTTGTTCTGTGAAATCTCTATTTCTCCATCACGACCTGCCTGTTGTGGAGCTGAATGATAACACTGTACTTGAGCTGGTCTGTTTAATTGGAGATTCTCTGGGCCTAATTCTTTTACCTAAAATGATGAAGTTGGAAAATGACTGCAGGAGTTATTCCTTTGTCTCCACTGGAGAAGAAAACAGTGGGTTTGAAGGTCACCCTGGAGCAACGTTACAGTTTTTGGAAACAGACCTCTGCACGTCTTTTCCAGCTACTGGAAAGTGTTTCACAGTTCACAAGGTACAACAATAACCAGCAGCAATGAAAGTTGCTATAAAAAGAGTGAAAAATGAATGCAATTAGACTGAAAGGAAAAGAACGCCAAGATAATTTCAAGACATTAAGTGTGAGTTGTAAACAAGAGGGTGATATAATCAGAAATCAATGGAGCAAACCTGATATTTCAACAACAGGCTATTCAATAAGTAGAATTAAAAAGGGGTGACATGCTGTTACCCTCCCTTCTTCCCCCAGTGTGCCCCTTGAAGACAGTGAGGCCTCTGGTCACAGGTTTGCCAGTCCCCACCATGGCTCTGAGTGATAACCTGCCTGCAGCTCTGGACAGAAAGCTGTTTTCTCGGGTTTCTTCCTGTTTGCTCTTCCGTCCCTTCCCTCTACACCTGCTTTGTCAAATGGAGGCTCTAACTGAGATTTTCATGGATGGGCTGAAAAGTTACAGAAATAACTTTTTCCTCCTATTTGAAAAATTCCTTGACAAAATATCTTTCTGAGATTTTTAATTTAAAAATACTTCATTGTTTTAGTTTTTTTGTTCCTTTGAGAACAGTTTGACTGTATAGACCTTTGTCTTTTTTGAAAGTGAGGATTTTAACATTCAAAATGAATGATAGACTCAAACTAATTAGGACAAGACTTTTTTTCTCTCTTTTATTCACCTGCAGCATAGGAACCTCTATTTTCCTGTGTTGGAAGAACATTTGGAGATGTTGCATCTGGGCATTAGAGAACAATCAGTGAAAATATTTTCAAAGAGCAGAGTTATTCATGTAAAGCAATATTCTTTTAAAGGAGTGTGGTCTTGTCCATATATTTAGGTATGTCCAGGCAAATTTAAAACAATTTCATGCAGAACAGCTGCTCTTTTTTCCTTTTGACATTGTATTCATAAGGTTGACATTTTTCTCTGTTTATTGAAACTGTTCTCCCTGTACTAGGTGCTGGTTAAGTTCCACAGCAATCAAAAAGACTTGTCAGGAGAAAATGTGAGTTCCTCTGTTCTCAAAATACAGCAAAATAGGGAGGATATACAAGCCAGATCAAGAAAAAAAATTGTGGTTTTAATTTTTTTAAAATGTAATTCTTTCACTGCTAGTAATTGTGGACTACAGGGAGAGAATTAAAAGAAATAAAAGAGAGGCTTTCTTTTAAAAGGGGGTGATTTCTTTAAAGGCATAAACTAGTTATTTGCTGGGTAAGTGTGCTCACTTCTTCTATGTCTTTGGATGAACTACAATCCCAAATCAAATATTGTCATGCATTATTAAATTAAGTCAATTATGTGTCAAACAGATGACGTGATGTATGAAATTTGTGCTGATAGAGACTGCATTTTTAGAGGGCAGTCAACATATTAAATCCTAAAAAGAGGCAATATATTTTTCTGCTTGCAGATCCTTTGTAATTCACTGAGATACATGATATAGAAGTTCCCACATGCCAAATGCAACCCTAATAATTTACAGGGAAATGTAGTGATAAAGAATTCAGAGGACTAGAGGAAATACAAATCCATTATCAACTTTAGACATCAGGCTGTGTTGGCAGTTTTTAATTCTTCTGAAGTTTATTCCACTTCTGTTTTTAATTTACTTTCAGTTTTCCCTGCCCCATGTGAGGGCCTCCTGGCATCCATATGCTATTGATCCAAAAAGAAAGGGCTAAGAGAACAGGGTAGCGTTTCCCCCAAAACTCCACAGCCTGTTTAGTACCCTGTCACGCTCATCAGGTGCTTATTCTTAACTTTAAGAGTAGCTAAGTGGTTTTTTTTTTTTTGTTTCTGATTCTGGCCTTATGTTGCAACTGACCATCTGGGCAGGGGTTGTTTGGAGTGTCTCTGATTTCTCAGCCCACCCTTCTCCACAGCACACAAGTAAGTTTACAAAACAATAAAAAACGTTGCAAGTTGCCCGGGTATTTCATTAGGGAAAAAAGAAAAGTAAAAGGTCAAACTTGCAGCCATATGGTAAATTCTTACCTAACAGTGTAAGGAAAACAGTATTTCTGAGGGATAAACTGATCTTTCCCAGGTTGTAGTTACTGTGCTGCACACAGCTTTGCCTGGGCACGCAGCCATCCACAGTGCTGTGCTGCTGGGGCTGATGCAGACAGGGTTTCCCTGGCAGATGGGGCTCGGTTCCCGAGATATCCCCTCTGTGCTGTATTATTACTTATTTGTCTTGTTTAATGCCTGTTTGGTATCGATGCCAAAGGAATATCTCTTCATGTAAAGTCTCTCCCTCTCCTCTCTCTCTCTCCTGACTATGAAAAGTGCAAAAATCCAGTTTAAAACAAATCTGTATTGCAAATTGAACTCCTGTTTACACCTGTTTGAATAGAAGAGAGCAAGAAACCAAAACCAAACCCACTGACTGTGCTGGATTTCTGTGAGTAGAACTTCGGACAGAATCTGGCCCAAAAGAACTTGAAATAATGAATCCTAAAATTGGGATTAAATACATCTAAGGCTCACAGAAGTCCTGGATAGAAATAAGTAAATTAGCTTTGTTTGAGTCTTTTGGGAATAGAAACAAATTAGCCAGACAACTCTTGCCAGCTCTTGCAGTAGGTCTGGACAGTGCTGAAGAAGGCAGCACGGGGCCAGGCAGTTCATAACTGTGTCCTAGACAAGCACACTCCTCAGCTGAGCCCAGGGCTGCTTTTCAAAGGCACGCTGGAAGTTGTAATAACCCTTTCCCTAAAGCTCCTAAACATTGTCTGGGATTGAAACCTCTCTGCATACTGACATTGAAGTGCATATTTTTTTAACTTTTTTTTTTGGTATTAATTTTCAACACGCCCTCCCCACGAGGTCAGTGCCAGCTGTCCCCGAGCAGGGAAGCTGGGGCCACGGGCTGAACTCCAGACTGGAGGGCATGCTGCAGCACAAGCACGGCTCCTGACTCCCCAGGGAGGCAGCTGCACTGGCAGGCCAAAATTGTTCCTTTTTAATTGTTACTCAAACGCTGGGCAGAATGGGCCAGGGAAGATTTTTCCTTCGGTTTTGTCCAAAAAACATGAAACTGATTTTTGGGAGAGAAACTCTGGTAGAACTCCTTTTACCAGGTGTGTAAGAGGCAGAACAAAATTTCCCACAACAAGTTTGAAAATATAAAGGAAAAAAGGTGTCAGTTATTTCACACTTCTTTCAGAAAGGAACTGCAGAGCTACAACAGGACAAGGTGCCTTTTGAACTGAAGATAGTGCCTGTGTTTCTTTCTTTCTTTTTTTTTTTTATCTAAATATGCAACCAAACCTCAGTGATGTTTCTGGTGCTTTCAGACACGGTTGATGGACAGTGTCTTGTCCACCTGCAGAAAACAGCTGCTGTTTTCTAAGGGAACAGAACCTCAGGGGCCCTCCAGATAGACACAGGAAAATTAAGGAACCTAAAGACACTGGTCTAGATACTGATTTTGGACCATATTCATTTTGTGTAATCAACCCTTCTGAAAGGCAGCAGAAAAGATTTAATCTTATTAGGACAATTCCTTGATAAATTGCACTGGTTTAAATTGCAAACCGTGGTGTTAAAATGAAGAGTGACTTCGAACAATGTAGTTGGAAAAGTGAAAGGCCAGTAAATGGCTCCATTTTCTGCCTCCACACTTCTATACGGAGTCAATACATTTATAGGAGGGGAATATTTTTTTCTATTTCTTTCCTTGATAGATTTAGTGATCAGAAGGATTGTATGCTAATGAGATAAATTAATTATATTTTAAGTTAATATTTTTTTCTAATATTTTTAAAATTAATATTTTTTTTTTTACCCCCTCTGTCTAGAATTATTTATCTCTTTCCACCTTGGGAAAATGGTTTTGATGGGTAAGCCCAGATAAGCCAAACCCATTCCTCTCAGCAGGCACACAGCACGACAGGTCTTTAATGCTCTTCACACTCGCTACCGCTTTTTCCTTTTAAAAGCCAAAAAGGTTCAATTTACATTATAGGACTGTTATTTGTTAGACTTTTGCAGGTTTTCATGTTAGAGAAAGGGTTTAAAAATACCAAAATTGCTAATTGCTGGACAAAAATGGTTGAAGTTTCCTGAGCAGAGCCATGAGCTGCTCAGGGGTGAAGTGCTTTGGGGGCGTGCATAAGCACGTCTGTGTGCTGGAGAACTAATTCTACAACACAAGTAAATAGTTAATGGAACATCACCTTGCATTTATTTCTGTCTTTGATTTTAAGAATATATTATTTCAGAATGTTAATCTGTTTCTTCCTTTCACACTTCATAATTCTCTTTTTATAATGCATACATTTAAAAATTATTTTTCCTATATGGACCATTGTCCTCTGAAAGAGCAGGAGAGTTGGTGTCCTCCCTTGAGCCACAAAGATGAATAGTGCTTTAAATAAATGCACCGTCTACATCAGTTGCAGATGCAAATGGAGAGCCTGTGTGAGTAGTTGTGGTTATTTTAATATTTTTTTTATACCTCTGAGCTTCTGAGTCCCTATGCCAAAAACTCAGGGCGTGCTTGTGTCAGTGACACCCTCCCCAGCTTTGCAGCTGGAAACACTGGTGTTTTCCCTGGGGAAACAGGGTCAGGCTCCAGGCAGTGTGCACAGCAGGAAGGCAGCAGGTAATACCCAGTGGATACACGAAAGATACTTCTTGAAATGCTTGTGTAAACGTTGCTGATTTGCGTTGTAGCTGAAAGACACCAAACCCTTACTGCCGTTAGTCAACACCATGTACACAGGAAGGTGTAAATTACATTGATTGCTCCCAAAAGTAACAACTAGTTGTTTTCTGGTCAAGCCAATTCAACTGCACTTAGCTTAAACAAATTTTAATCTTTCACTCACAAGCTTGCTTAGATCCAAACTCGTGGCAATTCACAGTGTCCCCCAGTGAGACAGAAGCTGGGATTTGCATGTCAGGCTCCTTTCCAACAGCTGCTTTCTGTCGCATGCTCCATTGCAGGGCTCCTTGTCTTGCTCAAGAGAGAAGAGCCCTTGGCTACCTCTGCACTTCTCACTCGTGATCAGGATGTTGTACAGTTTGGGAGGGTTTTATTGCTGTTTTACTGGGGGGAGAGATTTCTAGTAGAACTGAGTAATTATACATCTACGTACCTTGGATGTAAGATGAGCTGTACTGCTTTTCCTATGAAATGATTCCACATTTTCCAGAGCAGCAGAGATGTTCAGCATGTCTCAGTACTACCACTTTGGAATTTTAGCATGTCCTTCAATAGGCAGCAGATTGTTTCTATTTCAGGAAGAAACAGTACTGAGGGAAACTTCTCCTGTGTGTCTTGTGCTCCAGGGACTTTAGCTCAGCCCATTGTGGGCTTCAAAGGTATCTGGCACGCTGGAAGACTCATAGAATCGTGCCTTAGTGTATAAAACTCTGTGTGTGTCTGTACTGTGATATTAGGACTCCTTCAGTCTAGTTTCTGTTTGAGTTCTTTTATTTGTTTGTTTGTTTGCTTTGTGGTTTTGTTCTTGTTTTGTTTGTTTGGATTTATTTAAAAACAATCAAGTTCTTCATTACGCAGGCAAATGTTATTCATTAAAAATGCAGACGCATTCCCTGGTCTGAAGACTGTCACTTTAAAGTAACTGTGGTATGAAAAAGGGTAGTGCCCTCCTCCCCCCAGCCCTTTAATCTAATTCCAACATACGTCTGGACTCTGCTCAGACTTTCCAAAGTCATTCCTATTTGGGCAGAAACCAAGTCAAAAAGTTTCTTACCCAAAGAAAATGCTTAATAGTTGTTCTAAGTGAAACCAGGAGCTTAAATGAAACCTGAGCTGGGTGAGCTGCTACTGCAAAACCTCAAAGGGTGGAAACCAAGTCTCACTTCTTGCACAGAGCTATCAAAGCAGCTGCGTTTCACTTGGACACTTTTAAATCCTTTTGGCAAAACCTGTGTATACAATACAATTCTGTGTATTGGCTCCTGCGTGTGCTCATGTCTATTCCCCTTCTGAGCAATGAGCACATGTTTTCCACTGTACAGACAACTTTAAAGCTGAGGGTTACAGAATCTAAGACCCTGTGTGTGGCTACAGTCCATCCTTGTACGTCCCTCCATGGGGTGGGAGCAGGGGCTGGGGAGGGCAGATGCCCTGGGCTCTCCAGGAGATGCACCAGTTCAGGTGCAAGTTTCCTGCCCCAGGTCAGTGCCTGTTGTAAGCGTTCTGGGAAGGGGTCAGAATTTGAAAGCCTAGAAGCAGCTGCAACGTTCAGAGCTGGCAGTCCCTGCACATCAGAGTGGGCCTGCAGGAGCAGAATGCTGTAACCAGTCCTCCTGGTAACCAGTCACCTTCCTGCTCTGCTCAGGGTGGGTGAGATCTGTGCAGAAATTGATTCACACTCAGGCTGGGAATGAGGAATCTTGTTGAGCTTTCCACTAGTTTGGGGCCTTTGCTGCTGTGTGCCTGTAGACCAACAAATATGTTTTTGGAAATTTTACATCTTTTTCAGATTTGGGGGAAAAACCCCTCAGAACTGAGAAGGTCCAAACTTATACTCATCAATAGTACTTTGGATTTTTCAGAAACTGGTAATCAGAGTTTCCTATTCAGTAAGAAAGACTAAACTGTGTTTCTGTGCCAGAGAAATGATGTTGTGTCTTCAGATTTTTCTGAAATGTTGCCAAGAATGCCTTGAAACAACGACTTTCTGACAGTGAAGCCAAATAAAAACTTTTGTTAAGATATTTTAGGAAACCTCTGGCAAGAGCCTTACAGCTAGGACTCCACTCTGAAAATCCTGACCTGAGAGTGAGAAAAAGTCGGATTGTCTTCTTGTCCCTCTCACTCCACTGGACAGCAGCACCAAAGATCATGCTGGGTATAGAGAAGAATAACTTTGTACTTCAGCTAGTCCTTCCAGTCTGCAGGAGGTTTCATACATTCCTGCCATTCTGCCTTTGAGATGGTTGCTGCACGTGTGTTTTGGTGTAAGAGCTCGGGTTTTGTGTTAAAAAGGGCCATGCACTTAAGGGTACCTGCCTGCTGGCTGGAGGGGAGGGTGCAACACACAGGAACTGCTGGAGAAGAAAATATTGCCCAAAGTTTTGTGAAGCTTCTGTGGAAGAGGGAGTAAGTTAGAGTCTGTTCTTTAATGGGTAGCATAAATTATTTGATAAATATATTTGCAAACTACATCAAAAGCAACAATCTACAGCACTAATATAATAAATAAGCATATATAAACTATCTATATATTAGAAAACCATCATCACAGAAAGCAAGTATACATTTAGTAAGACCAGTCTATTCATAGCGTTAAGTGACTTTTGTATAACTTGTGCACTATATTTCCTATTATATATAATTATTATGAGACACATAACATAAGTAGTGGATTTAAGGTAATTTTTCTGCCACATGTATACTATGCGACACATTCATCAGCATTCATCAGACCCATTCCCATGTGTCATCTTCCTTTTTTAGTTTTTTAGTTTTTTTTTTTTTTTTATTTTATTTTTATTTTTTTATTTTATTTTAGGTGATCATTTCAGGTTTCTAGTTTTTTTATATACCTTTAAAGTGTATGGCATCACAGATTCTTTTGGCTTGCTTGTTTTTACTATTTCAAATCCTAATGGACAGAAAAGTAAAGGTTCCCTGTAGGACCCAAATTATGATCTGAGTTGCAGTGTGCTGAACCCTGTCCCCTTAGAGGATTTGTGAGAAGATGTATGGGTAGGAAATAAAATGATTTGTGAGCTGTGTTATGAAGCCAATTGCTAGGAGAAAACATTTCAGTATTTTGTTACCAGAAAGAAAAATTCAAGGGTCAGCACAAGCCTTTTCTAGGACATACATGCTGAAATCAAGCAGGACTTGGTACTTTGGGGCAATGACAGCACACGAGATGAGCCTCACAGATGGAGCAGGGGAAAAAAGGATATGAGCAAGTCACTCACAGTGCAACAGAGCTTGAGGCCGTAGCAGCTCACCAAAATACAACCCTTGCCTTGTAGAATACGTAGGGCTGTCAATAAATGAAATAAACCCAGGTACAGCTGGGATATGAATTTTTTTTGTTGTTGTTGGTATATTATTTTTTTATTGGTTTTTTTTTGTTAATGAATTATTGGTGTTATAAATGAACTCATGCCACTAGTTGTTTGTAGGTCTTGTCTTGCAGACTTCTTAAAAGACTCAAATTATCCTTTGAATAAATGTCAGATTGGTCCCATAACATCAGAGTCTGTTTGCTGCTCATAAATCACAAATTAAAAGGTCAAAATGGATTAATTAAAAATGATAATGATTCTGCACCATATAAGCAGAGTACTATAGCATCTGACTTTGTAGGAAATAATTAATTGAGTACGGAAAAAAAGTCTAATGAAAATGAAGCAATCTGGGTTTAGTAAAGCGAGCAGTGTGGTCGGTGTTTGCAGCGCTGTCCTGAAGGCAGTGGGGCTGAGGGTGGGTTGAGTCGTGTTCCTATTCCAAATACAAAAATGTGTCCCAGGCTTAGAGGAGAATTTCTCATTGCTTATTGCGTGAGGGCTTCCTGTGAAGGAACCCAAAAGGGACAGCTAATTTGTCTTGTAAGTTTAGTACCAAAATCTACCATACAGAAATACTGATAAAATAATAAGGCAACAATATGTTTTTCATGTCCTGTTTCCTTCTCCCGTGTGGAGTCTGTGAAATGTGACATTAGTCTAGGATTTTTTAATAGCTTACTTAATAAAAAACCTGGTGTCAGATGCAAACCTTTCTGCTGCTACCTCACGCAGTGTTCAGATCCGTGTGGAAGCCAAATATAACAGGGGGCAAAAAGGTCCCACCTTTAAAAGTAAGTTTGGAGCCTAAATGAAGCCACAGAGAGTCCTCGGAAGCAGCCAGGATCATTGTCATACAGGGGTCACCGAGCCTGGGGGGAGAGCACTTCTTCTTTCTCCAGGTCTGGTCCCACCTCGCCCCTCAGTGGGAAGGAAACACTTTCTTAGCAGGGACTAAAGTCAGACTATTTTGTAGCTAACTCTCCCAGTCAGGTCTGGGCTGCCCCACTGTGATCAACTGCCCCTAATTAACAGAAGGAAGCAGACAGACACCCCTTTGCCAGCTCCGGTCCTTCACTCCTGTTACGGGTGCTGTCAGGTCTTGCTCACATCTCAGACCAACTGTCTGTCAAGCCCAAGCTGTGGGATTTGACCTTCCTGGTGACCTGATTGTGGCGTCATCACAGGTCCTGTGGCTTGGTGCTGTGAGGCACTGATGCCAAGCAGGTGGCTCACCCCTGCGTTGAGTTTCTCTGCCAGGTGACACTGGTGTGACTGTCCCCACTGGGAACGGAGGTAGCACGTTGCCTTGAGAACTGGGGCAGCTCCTCAGCCTCTGCCAGCTCCATCCAAGCACTCCTCCTAATCCCCCGGGGTGCAGAGGGCTCTGCTGGAGGTGGTTCAGTCCCACTCAGCAGAACAGTTAAATATCACTAGCTGTTAAATATCACTAGCTGTTAAACCTCCACCCCTGCTGCACCCTCACTTCCTGGGCTCAGGCAGTGCACCACTCGAGTCCTGCCCAAACCCCCCAGGGTCACAGCCAAGAGACCTGCACCCACCTTCCCCAGGAGCTGAGCTGGGCTGCTGAGACTCCAGCACTGGGTTTTCTCAGTGAACTCCACTCTGGATTTCATTGCAGTACCTAACTTGTTCCAAGACTAAAAGAAGCAACTACAGGTACGATGCCTTCTCCATCCTCTCCCAACATGGCATATGCAGACTGAAACACTGAAGTGAAGTTGAAAACTGGAAGAACCTGCACCCCACGCTGCTGTGTAAGGGCTCTCCTCGTGATGCTGTGAAACCTTGATGGCTTCAGAGGGATTCTGGGACCTGCAGCCGTGGGAGTAAGTGCTGTGGAACAAGGAGCCTTTTTTACCACGAGGATGCTGTTTTCCATTCAGCAGTGACAGTGCTGCTGGGCTCCTGATCTCTGAGACACCAACAGGCAGGAAACCTGACAAAACTCCCCTGCTCTCAGAAATGAAAAGGAAAATATTTTGTGAAGAAACTTTTAGAGGGATAAATCTATTACCTACCTGCCCATCTACTTCTAAACGCCTCCTTCATTAGCTGAGCGTATTGCCTGAAATGGCTTAATTCTTTGGGAAGGAGAGAAAAAGGATAGCTTATATTAAAGTCTACTTCTTTGAATGAAAAATTGACAGAACCTTTTAGGAAAAAAGGGAGAAAAAATGTCATTTTACATTTATGAAATTTTAAGATTTTAATTCCTGTATTGTTATATGAAGAGGTAGGTCTATGTTATTTTTTTAAAAACCAGAACAGTTCTTATTTCCTGTATGAAATAAAATGTGGCTCTTTTCTGATGGCAGTTATTGTGATGGCAGATTGTGATGTCAGAAAAGAAGAAAACAAAAATGTAAAATTTGAAATATCTTGCACGTTTACTGACTAGATGAATTTGCAGTTGGAAGGGAGCCTAAGATATCAGCTATAACATAATCCATCACATGGATAATTATTATGGCTGCTTAATTTTTGATAGATATTAAGCTATACTTGGCTCCCTAGCCCATGTAATAGCTTCAGATCTGTTAAAATGTTTCCTTGATTGTGTTACCAAATGTAATGTGTTTTTTTTATAAATAGAGAAATGCAGATATTATGAGATTCAATGTGATTTTTCCAGTATTGGGTAAGAGTTTGAAAAATATTCCAGAAAATTACACTTTGAGGATTGCTGTCATACTCAGCTGGGCTATTTGAATAGCAATATATTTATTCTCCATGAGCATTTATATCAATATTAAACACATAACTGTATTTTGAAAATATAGGCTTCAATCATGCTATTCTTGTAGAGGAAAATAGTTTCCCTGGCATGATGAGGGATGTGATTGTGCCTGCAAAGCAGATGCCTAAAGCTCTAGCAGATATTAATTATACCTGAAAAAGTTATCACCTTTATCACCACGTTTATTGGTATGTGATGGAAGAGACTCACAAACGTGTGATTTGTGCTCTCTAAACTCTCAGCTTCAGCCACAGGGTGTGTTCAGTATGATTTGCTCTTCACAGATAGTGGTCTGAGAAAATTCTGTGAAGTTCTCTGTAAGGAGCTCTTCTGTTTGCTACCTCAGATTGTCATTTTGGCTTTGTGGCAGTGTCGTGGGCTAAAAGATTGGGATGCCACCAGAAAGCAGTTTCTGTTAGAGGTGCTGGAGGGATGTGAGATGAGTTCTGTGGCTTCCCATTGACCTGGATTCTGCTCCGTGTGCTGTGCCTCTGGGGGGGCTCCACTGCAGTCAGTAGTGCCCGTGTGATGTGCACTCGCATCACCACCACACGTGTGTTCTGTCCTCCAGCATGGCCTGCCTTGTGCAGCAGGGTACAGCTCTGAAAAATGAGCTACAATTTACATCTATTCCCATTTTGCCACATGAAAATTTGATGACTTAGCGCTCACAGAGGATTTCACCTTGTTTGACTTTGATCATGTGGAAATTCCACATCAGTTTGCCTGTGGTGGCGATGTGGGCAATGCACTGCAGCCTAGCGCCTGCCTCAGAGGTGGGTGAAACAGACAGCTGCCCCGAGGGCTTTGTCTCTCTCTCCACTATGCACAGCATTGTATGCCACACTGAAAGCTCAGTCTTTAATTTTGCTCAAGTTTAAATGCCAAAGTTTAGGTGAGCTGATCTCTCATCAGCACAAGCTGCACGGACAAGGGCTGGGGAGGGAGAACTGTGTCTGCAGGGTCTGTGAAGTCGCTGCACTAAAAGGACTGGTTTTAGCTCTGCGTCCTCACGACACAGCAGGTAGGAGAGGTGATAAAGCAGCAGAGTCAGGAGCACCCCTGAGGTCTCTGAGCCTTGTTTGAAGAATGCTGATGACCAAGATATCAATGGAAATCGGAGGGCACTGTTGGCATTGAAAAGCACTCAAAACAGGTCACTAGTGTGCTAAAATATCTGTCGCTGAGCTCTTTAAAAGCACAGCTTTTATTATACCAGACTGAAAAGTTGTTGTAAACAATGAAGTACTTCTTATCTTTTTTAAAGAAAAAGGAAATTGCCTGAACCTGTTCTTTTTTTGAGAACTAAACCTGTGTGGTGTTTTGGCAGGAGGACCTGAGATGTCTGAGGAGTCTCAGAGATGGATTTTCCCTCCTCCTGTTCCCAGCTGGAGCTGCCCGGCCTGTGGAGTGCAGCAACACTAGGGAGCAGCCTTTCACCAGCACTGTGTGTGTGCCTTTCACCAGCACTGTGTGTGTGTCTTTCACCCGCATTGTGTGCCTTTCACCAGCACTGTGTGCATTGTGTGCCTTTCACCAGCACTGTGTGCATTGTGTGCCTTTCACCAGCACTGTGTGCATTGTGTGCCTTTCACCAGCACTGTGTGCATTGTGTGCCTTTCACCAGCACTGTGTGCATTGTGTGCCTTTCACCAGCACTGTGTGCATTGTGTGCCTTTCACCAGCACTGTGTGCATTGTGTGCCTTTCACCAGCACTGTGTGCATTGTGTGCCTTTCACCAGCACTGTGTGCATTGTGTGCCTTTCACCAGCACTGTGTGCATTGTGTGCCTTTCACCAGCACTGTGTGTGGTGTGTCCCTTTCACCATCACTGTGTGCATTGTGTGCCTTTCACCAGCACTGTGTGTGTGCCTTTCACCAGCACTCTGTGCCTTTCACCAGCCCTGAGCTGAAAACTAGGACCAGTAATTCTTAGAGAGCTATAAAATATACTTGCTCTTTAATTTTATTTTTCTGTAAAATGCACTTGTTCTTATTGACCAGTCAGTAAAATCTTATTGTGTAATTATTGCTGCGAAAAATCAAGATATTGGTCTATAGAACTAAAGGTGCAAGAGGCCAGAAAGAATTCTCTCTTTGGAACAGTTCTAGGCTCAGTTTTACTAATAGAGCAATGAGTTACAGTTTCAAGCACACTGAATTATTGCTTCCTGATAATGTCAAAGCAAACCTTATTAAATCAGTCTAGCTGTGAATTTATATTTTTATATGAGCCAAATGTGTCCTGTATATTGTACCACTGTCTTTTAGGTAGTCTAAAGTCTACATTATATGTTTTATACTTTTGATATACTACTCTTGCTTTCTTTGTGGTGATCAAGTTTGGTTTTTACTAGGCTGAGGAGTTATGATCAAGTCAACTTAGAGCTGTGTAAATTAGACATGATCACACACAAATCTTCACAACTTCTACTCCAGAAAACTTCTCCTTATCAAGAAAGTGTTCAGGAAAAATGGTAAGTTGCACCAGCCACTGCTAGTAATAACAAAAAACAAACCAACCAACCCCAAAACCTTTCCCAGAGCTCCATCCCTGAGTCAGACCTGTGGCCCGTGCAGCCCACTCCTATCTGCATTACAGTAGCTTCACAGAAAGGTTTAAGCTAATGCACACAGAACAGTTGATAGGCAGTTAGCTGGAACTCAAACCAATATTTCATGCGTTTCAGGTATTTCAGGCTATTAATTATCTGCACTGTAATTCTCTGAGGTTTTCCAGGTATACAGCCTCAGCTGTCAGCTCCTGTGTGCTGCTGTGTGGGGAACCACAGCCTGGCTGGCTGGCTCTTCTCTGTGCTCTCAGAAGGCTGAAACGTGTAGAGCAATGGCTCTTCCCATCAGTGCTCCCAATCCTCCTGCCTTAGGGGAGCATATGCAAGTGTTTGCGTTCCCTTGAGGACAGAAACCCCTTCAGAGCATTAAAGTAGACAAAAAAAAACAACCCTCTGATTGTGAAACAGCACAGAAAGTGTCATCTCATGCTGAATAAATAGCTCCAGAGCTACCACATTCCATTGAAACAATTCCAGTTGAGAAACTCTGATATTCAAGTGGGTAATAGAGTATATGATGATAGAATAATTAATCTCCACCAAAAGAACTGTGTAAAGTCAAATTCTGTAGCTGTTACTTTGAGTAGAAACTGGTCTGAAATGAGACTTATGAAGCATTATCCCACAGCAGATCAAGTTTAGGCTGCAATTCAAGGAGCTCGACAGCTAATCCGAAAGACAATCAGCTGAAAATCTCAGCCAATGGAGGGAGTAGATGTAAAGCATTGATAACATGGGCCATATTGCACCATCAATTCTTAAGCAGCAGTTCCCATTGATTTCACTGCTTGAAAATCAATGCATTCTCTGCAAAGAAGTGGTTTCAAATGAAGAGCGATTATTTATCATAATGACTTTTATCTGAGGATATCTCCCATTTCATAAATATATGCTTAGCATTCTTGCTTAACACCCTGTCACTGAGAAGTCCCAGCTGCTGAGGAAGCCCCTGCCTGCCCGTGCAGCCTCTCCCCTGGCTTTAGGGAGGCTGTGGTGGCACTCCAGCCATGCAGCCTGGCACCTGGGGCTGTGCAGGGACACCAGCGGGAGGAGGGGCTGCCTGCACACCCCCTGAGACCTGTGTGCTTCTCTGGGGGGCTTTGCAGCCTGCAGAGACCAGAGAATTAAAGACAAAAAAGGATGAGAGAGCTGAGCTGCCCGGTGGAAGGTCAGAGACAGAGACTGATGCAACAGCTGCAGCTGCAGCCCCCTTCTTTAAATGGTGCAAAAGGTACTCGGTGTCACCACCTCACCTTGGAGTTTTTATTTAACTCCAGAACCCTGAGGTCTGGTCATTCAAACTGTGTATGGAACACACAGAAGGCTGAGTGCAGAAGGACACAATGCTTTCCTAGTTAATCCACCACTTTCAAGAGAAGTGTGCCAGGTCTTAGGAGTCTAAAGGCTTCCATGCCTCAGAACTCTAAACCTATCCTTAAACCTCTACCATGTGAACAGTTCTGCTGACTGACAGGGCTGCGTACGTGAGATTAGAGTGATGTGTTTCCTAAAGGCTCTGATCACTGTATACCTCTTCCTATAGAAAGTAAAAATTTAATGCAGTGTCAAAATTATTCCTTTTGAAAATGACCAGTAGAAAATGAATATAAACACTGTTTCATTTCCCTCTCTTTTTTTCCAAAATACCAATCATCTAAAGATGTGCTAACTCGGGTGTGTAAGTTCTGGCTTGTAAATGTTGTGTGTTTTGGAAGCTGAGGAGACTTGCCTGTTAAGGGATGTAAGGAAGATTTAAATGCCTCTCTCAAGAAAAGGTTCTGCTGTCACAAGTCTAGCCTACATACAAAATCTGTCACGGCAAATTCTGAGTGAAATGAAATAACTGCTGAAACTGTTTAATATAAAGTTATGAGAAGATACTGTATGTTTTAAACAGTGAAGTAATGAAAGGTCACATTCTAACATCCCATCATTGGCTGGTGGAAGAAGGAAGTTGTGTCAATAACTATTTCTTTCCCAGCCTTCTATTTTATTCTTATAGGTTAAGAAAAACAAATCGCAAAAATCAAATGTACAACCAGGGGAAAAAAATGTATTTTAACTGTCAATTTAGAAGTCTCTTGCTAAATTTAGATGCATTCCAACTGTTCTATTTTCTCTTTTTCCATTGCAAAAAAAAAAAAAGTTAGATCTCTCTATTTGGGTCATTTTGATATACAGAAATAATATATATCATATAAAAAGCTACAGCGACTTTTATTGTTCATGTCTTCTCCAGAAATCACTTAGCATTTTCTGTGCTGTAGAAACTTGTAATAAAATGGTTATAACAGGAAAAGCAAGTCACCGAGCAGCACAACCCACAGAGAAATGAACACTTCAGCACTTATTTTTTATGGGCTAGCTAACCCCATTGGATTTATAGAACTGCCAGAGCCCGACCTCAGTTACTGGTGATCAGAGCTGAAATTTACTTCCATAACATATTATACTGACCACTTTAGAAAAATAAAGGAAAACAGAAAAGACACAGAACTTGCTTTTATTATTGGATATATTTTTCCCACTCTCTGAGGCTTACCATTAACTGCTACACTGGGTGAACTGGGAAGTGGGTCTGTGTTAATGCTCTGAAGCCCTGTAACAGTAAACTAGGAATTGCCAGTTGTGGAGGTCCCTAGCAAATAAATCAGAAAAGGTAAACCTTTAATATAGCTAAAGCTAAAATGTTTAGATTTACTGCCAAGTGTTGGGAGCTGAGTTAAGTTGGCTCTAAGTTGATTCTGAATTCTGGTTCTGTAATTATATGTGCATTTAAATCAGGACCCTATTTTGCCAGTTCACCAGCAGTCATCTCTCACTATCTGGTTACTGGAAATGGGTTTTGTCTGTCCTTTGATTCACATTTTATTGACTTCTTTATAAAGCCTTAGTTATTCCACAGGTACAATCTGCACATTTTAGATGTTTGGATAATTAGAAACCTATACATTAGTTATTTTCATAATAGCATAATTAAACCAAAAAACCCTCGTAAGTATGCATCATAATGATGAAAAGTAATTTACTTTGTTTGATTGGCCTTCCCTTATGGTTTTTTCTCAGAAGATGGGGCTACTCAAGATTTCTGAAAAGTCAAGTACACACAGGTTTCTAAATGCACTATTTTGGAATCCTGGTTTTAAAATTTCTGTTCATTTTACTGTGGAAGCTAATAATAATTTAAAAATAGTGATACTTCCTGATAGGGACTCGGATTTCAGAGACCGGTATAAAAACAGGGAAGGAAAAAGGAATTAAAACTGGCTATTGTCTGACTTAAAATGATATTGATTGACTTGTTACATGTAATAGGATAAAAATGAGTGAGAGAATCTGGAGTCTTTCATCTCCTCTTTCCTCACTTTGTTTTATTTAGCTTTTTGGCTTAGAAGTTTTATTTTTCTACTTCCTGACTTTATTTAATTTCCCTTATTTATCTTTGTATGCCTTTTTTATTCCTTGAATTCCCTGATTAAGAGAAAGAAAACAGACAAAAGGTGGTGTCATTGCACGTTTCCTGGAGACACTGTAAGCAGAACAATCAGGCTTCAGAAATAAATGCTACCTTGAAAATCAAACTCTGGGACATGAGGAAGAAGAGTGGGGAGTCGGGTCCTCTGCTTTGCCCTTTGCTTTTGTGCTTCCTGAGTTGGATGTCTAAAAATTTTCTGACCATCACTGCTAATGCCACAGCACATTTCATAAAAACCAGTACAGCTGGCAGCCAGGAGTCAGGGCTACTTGAAGAACTGTTGTTCTGGAGTGTTCTTCTAAGAGTGTGAGATGTAATTTGGCTACTGTCACCCACCACAGCTAACCAAAGTACACAAATATCTGAACTTTATGCACTTCTTCAGTTTTCGTCATTTGACATTATCTCAGATACGCATAGAGTTGAAGGGGGGTGAAGACCTCCTAGAAAGTGGTCAAACACCTCAGTGAGTCCTTTTGAGGATAAAAAATGCTCTTTTCTATAGGTATGTATAAACCTGCTGTTGACTTTGCAGAGTCTCCATCATTTAATGGATGAGGTATAAAAAAATGAGTTTATTTTATAATTTATGTCACTACTGTGCATAAGACACTGCCTCACTGGATTTTGTTTTTGCTGTGCTATCCCGTGACAGTAAATTAAGACCTTGGCTTCCTGGATAATTTATGGTGGCACCCATTATATTCTTTGCTTGGATGCTGTTCGTAGCAAGTTATTCTTCCCAAGCTTTTAGTTTTCTTAATTATTTGTGAGATGTAAGTCACTCTTAGGTCACTAAAGTTAAACAGATCACTTAAGCAGACCTTTCCAGGGAGGATGATGCAAAAATTTCCTGTGCTCTGAGTAACAAAGGTAACCTTAAATACCTGTTCCTTCCAGGCAGAGCAGTGAAGGTTCATTTCTATATTCTTCTGTTTCACTTTGCTTTCACTTCCTCCACTTGAAAGCATTAAAAAGGTCTCCAGATTGTCTTTTAGATAACAACTGCACGCTCAGAAATAGGTTTCAGAAATGAGATTAGTTCTTCCGGAATGATGCTGCTGAACTATTGACCTGTGGGGGGAGAGATGATGATGTTGACTTTCACTCTGCCTGGCTCCCCAGCTCCAGTCATTTTTCCTCTAAAATTCAGCAGTGGCAGGTTACAAAGCAGGGGTCAAGGCAAATGAAGTGGCAGCCAACCCACTGCATTATTCTGTGCCTGTGATCTGTCTTGCTCTCTTGGTCACTGCAGTGCAGTTGGTCTCAGCACTGAGGTAGTGAGGTTAAATGTAAGTTGATTTAACATTTTCACCAGAAGGGGTTTCTCTTCCTCTGCTGCCGAGACGTAAAGCCTCTGATGATAACCAGTGGTGATGGCAAAGCACGTAACGAGTGAAGGCACAGGGTGGTAGTGCTGCTTCTGGAAATGGAGCTTGGAGACAGTCAGGTCTGTGGGTTTAAATTTAGAATAGGCAAGTAAATTGTAATGAATTATTTATTGGGTTGAATTTCACCAAAGTTTTTTTTTCTGTTCGCCAGTTGTCCACAAGCATATGGCAAAATTCTTGGATTCATTCATTATCTAGAAAAATATTCATTTATTTCCTCAGTGAATAAATTCCTGGCCTGCAGATTGCTCATGAGCAGTTCGTAGGGAATATTCAGGAGCTGCACTGTGTGTGTTCGTTTCTACGGCTGCTCTGATATGCTGAGAGCTAGCACCAGTATTTTGACTGAAAGATCACATGAGCAGATGCTGTGCTGACAGCAATATTTCAGCTAGCCCTTTATTTCATTGGAGCATAACACAGCACCCTAACGTTACACTTCAGGACTTTCCTAGAGTATATCACAGCTCTGATTAAACAAAAGACTGCTTTTATTCTGGATTAGTTTACCAGTCCTGTTCAGAGTGTGGCCCCAGCGCTGTGTTGGCACAGCTGAGAGGACAGAGGGTTGCAGTTCAGTCAGGAGTGAGTGCTTAACAGCAGGATGTCACTGCACCAATGTTATCAGTGAAATCTCTCTGATTAAAGGCTTGCAGCAAAGAAAAATGCCTAGTAATATTCTTGATTTACATTATGGTGCAGGCCCTGAGCCTCTGTGGAGAGCAAAGAGACAGCTCTTAGTTTTTTACTTAGGCCAAGGGGTTTTGTTTTTAATTCTGTTAGCAACTGAGAAGCATGCATATTCTAAAGAGAATGTTTTTGAGCTGGAATAAATATGTCAGTAAAATTAATAAAAACAAGAGGAGCCTCCCCTCTCTGAAGAGCTGCCAATGTTTGTAGGATGTCAGTAGTGTTTGGTCCCCTGCTGTTAGGGCTGTGAGTGGTGCCCCAGGGAAGATGGTCAGGTTTGAGGGCCTTAGTTAAGTTCTGATAACTACTTTAATGGGGTTCCTTGTAGAAGTGTTGTGCTGCTCTGCAAACTACAGAGAACATTCTTCAGGTTCCCCGCCACGGTCTGGAAGTCCCATTCATGCAGAGGACTTCCTTTCTTGTCCTTCCTCAGCAGGATACGAACACATTTGGGAATAGAACAGTAGGGCATCTTATCAGATCTACCAGATCATTAGGAGAACTAGAGAACTTAGCCCATGATTAAATATCACCTAAAAAGTATATGATATGAAAATTAAATATTGCACTCCTCAAATTAAATGTTCTTTATCTGTAATGTGTATACTGCTTAAGAAGTGAAGTGAAAACACCCAGGTACATAGCTTTGATTGTATGAAACCTGCGAAGAAATCCAGAAGATACCCACTGAATTTCTAGACCACCAGCTGTAGATGCAGGTAGCTATTCTGACTTTGGGCATGCCTGGAAGTGCTGCTCAAAGCAGGGCGTTCAGACATCACTTGTGTGTGAGCAGCACCCTCCAGGTTACTGATACAAGTAGCCTCTGTCTGTGCTCAATGTATGTAACACCAAATTCAAGTCTAAACATTCTATCTGAGTCAATTCTGCTCAAAGATATATAGAGAAAAATTGTTTTTAGTTTGGCAGAATAGTAGTGGTCACAACTACTGTTCCCAGAGTGGGAGAGGTGGGCTCCATGCTGTTCCCAGCTCAAAGCAGGAACTCCCTTTCTCTGTGGGGATGAGCTAAATAGCAAGGTACAAGACTCAGGGGAAGGACCTTCCACCGCTTCAACTGCAGCTGCATTGCCGTGGAGTCGGGAATAAAACATTTATGAAAAGGGGACAAACAAACAAAGGGTAGGTTTGTTTCCTGGTGATTCATACCTCTTCATCAGGAACATGAAGTGTGAATTTGAAGTCACGACACCAATGATGTTCTTGAACTGAGGTTTCCTGCTGCACTCACTGAGTGTAATGAAAAATCATTGCACTTGGGCAGTGTCACTCAGGCACAAATGCTGAGGAAACTGTTCTGAGCTCAGAAGCCTGGTGCAACACAGGCATTTAATGAAGCAAAGAGAAGTGAAGTTTCCTGACTGGTGGTTTGGTGCTCACATTGCCTGTTTGGGTACTCCCTGTCGTACTTCTTGTCCCGTTGTGTAGAGCCAGTTTTTCCCTTTCGTTGTCTGTGGAATGGGGGAACATAAACCCCCCCTGTGTTACACTCCTGGGCTCAGTGCCCAGCACGGGGTTCTGTGATGCTTTGTGCCAGGAGGCCTAATCCTGCCTGGGGCCCGACCCAAGTGAGTTACTGGTGGTGCAGCCGAAGGCATCGTGATGCCTGTCATGGGAGATGTCTCGTGTTTGTGAAATAAACACAGGCAATGTGCTTACTTCAGGAGCCTAAACGCTGATTAAAAAATCCTTCATATTACTATTATAATTTAGCCCTCGTATTACAGCTGACAGTGTAGGAATACCTGTTTACCTTTATCATAAATTAGAACAAGTATTTTGTCTCAATAAAGAACAATATATTTACTAGATCTTATCTGAACTCTTGAGACGTCAGAAATTGAGAACATTCCTATTTCAAGAATGAAACATTTTAAAAATGAGAACTGTAGACTCAAAGATAATGGCAAAATTGTTTAGCTATGGGGTTTAATAATTTTTTAGTAAAAATTTAATTTGTAACAGAATTCTGATTTTGTGCACTAGCATCAGTTTGTTGTTATTTACTTTCACTGGAATGCAAGTTCTGAGTAATCTGCATTATATTTTAATTGATAAGACAATATAAGGCTTCAAATATTTAAAAACTAGTGACTTTAACAATAAATTTGCCTGTAACATTTTTATAGTTTTTTTTTAAATGCTGGACCATTACTTATGTGATTAATAAGATTTCAGATAAGGATCTAATTGTTCATCAGCTGATATCTCTAAAATACATACTGTCACACAAAATCATGGAACAAGTTGGGAAAAATTAGATACTAAGAAACTACTGGATTAAGGACATCGTGGCAGCGTATAGAAAGAAATAGTGGTGTCGTTAAGGCAGTGTGAGCAGGGAGGGTCTCGGGCAGCATCTGGGTTGAAGGTGTGACATTTCCCCTACGGCACTCCGAACGAAGTGCCCGTTTCCCTCCGACCAGGCACTGCCAAGGCAGATCTGTCCCTAGCTCAGGATGTCAGGGGCCTCTGCTGCAGCCGTGCCCGTCAGCAGCAACGCCTGGCGAGAGCCCAGGGCAGGCAGCTCTGTCAGGCTGGGACAGGGCCAGGCTGTGCTCCCTTCCAGAGAGCACTCCAGCCTTCTGGCTGTGGACAGGACTGTGTCCGTGTGGCGTTACACTGCTAGCAAAATGTTGACACTCTAAAAGATTTTTTTTATTAAATACAGAGTAAACCAAGAATTTAGGGAGGAAGAGGGGGATAGTGTGAGCTGATTTTAATTCAGGCCTCATCCTAAAGTCCACTGAGCTTCTCTGTGACTTTCTGGGTGCTGTTGGTTCCAATTGATTTTGATGTAGCTAGAATCAATCCTTTCTTACTTAATTGTATTATAGCTGTCTGTGTCTTTGAAAACAATTACAGAGCTATCTATCAATCTAGCTGCACCAATAAAAATGACCTCCTATAATTATAGCTAATAAAAAAATTAGTTTATGCACATTGATTATGGCTATCTTTCCAAGAGGCTGCCATTTATTAAACAACCTTGTGAAGAAGATGGATTGCAAGCGTAATGAGGGGGATCTGTGTCAGTGTATGACATTGTCAATCAAGATTGCAACAGCCCAGGTATCCTGGACTCAGGCAGGCGCAGAAGGACAAGAATGGTGGGCTGCTCCAGAATAAGCTGGCTTCCCTGGTTGTCTCTGTCATCTGCCCTTTCTCAGCCTAACAGAACCTGGGCTTTTTTAATTTACACAAAGTTGGACGCAGCTACAGATCCGCTCGGGGCTGTAATATGCATGCTGTTAATTATTATGGTACGGTCTGTTCCCTTGCCAAATGAGGAGTCCTCTCATGTCCTGTGCCAAAATTAATGGACATAAATCATGAGATGCCAGATTCCAGGCTTGGTTTAACCAGGCAATCCTCAATTAGCTAGTTTTAGCCATTTTGATACCTTATGCTGCTTAACTGTCAACAGTCGTTGGAATAAGACAGTGTTTGGACATAGAGGACAGACTAATGAGTTTATCAAACATTTTTTTTTTTTGCACATGTGAGAAATTATTTCTCAGTTGTGGATGAAATCCATTAAAACATATTATTAAATGATGTATTTCCTCATGAAGGTTGAACCTGCCCATGTTCTTCAATGAAATAGTGTTTTGCTATAATGTGAAATAGTTTGTTATCCCTATTTCGGCTGATTTGCCTGGTTTTTGCTTAGCTTTTTCTCTGATAACCTACCTTAGGATAACCTGTACCTTAAAATTCTCTCTCTGGCCACGTTGATTTGATTTCCCTGAATATAATGTGAGCCCAGATGTAGTGCCCCAGTGTAAGCATTCTGCACAGGGGTGACCAAAACAAAGGTGAGGAGGAATGAATTTTCACACTTTGGAACTAAGGGAATTTTCAGGTGGTATATTAATCTGTTAAACATTATTTGCTATGCCTTCCCCTTGATTTTGAAAGGCTGAAATGTGCTTTTCCTTGCTTTTGACTTAAAAACTGTCTACAGGCTTATTTGTTTTTATTTTCTTGGGTTTATATCTTCCTCTCCCAGGCCTTGATCTGTATGGAAACTACAGCTGGCATTTGATGGAACTATCTCAAAGAGACTAGAAATGTCTAACTTTAAATCTACTTTTTAATGCTTCCATTAAATAAAATCCAACTTGGAATAAAAGTAGCAGTCAGCGTCTGCTCCCTCAGATGAGATGAAACAAAAAACCCTCCAAAATCACAAAATACATTATCAGAGGGAAGGACAATAATAAGTGGAGCAGTTAATGTGTGGGCAGCCTCTTGCCTGTGAGCCACGTAAATATGACACAGGTATGACAGTTGTGTAAAGTTTATTAGCTATAGAACTCTTCCTTTGAACACTCTATTTTGGGTTTGTTTGGACATGATTTTAGGCATGGAACCTGAAATATTTTGTACAATTTCAGATAAGGACTGCATATCATAACATGCACTTTACACTCATATAGGAAATTTCAAAATGTTGTTCTGTGACTGCGAAGGTTCTCAGGAGTTTTGGGTGTCTGTTTCAGCTGCCTTCTCATGGAGATCTATTCAAGTGATAGGTTAGACATCTTAATATAATGCACAAATTCATGAAGGGCATTTGGGGATTCACAGTTCAGGAATGAAGTCAGAACAGCTGTGTGATGATTCTTATTTTCCTTGTTTTGTTTAAATCTATTTTTTCTTTAAGAGATCAAATGTGACTTCACAGAGGGGTAGATATTAAAGTTTGCACTACAGAGTGAGATCAGCCTCACCACTGCTCTGATGAAGGACTGTTCTCGACTGATTAAATGGAAAAGAAGATTTTTTACTTTTTTTGATCTCAAAGTTAGGGTTAAGTGAAATAATTTCACCAGTAAGTGTTCACTTTGATTTCAGTCATAAACTTCTTCCCATTTCGGTTCAATATGCTAACTCTGCAGTTGTGGGCCCTGTAATAAATATCTAAATGTTTTACTACATGTGGTCCCAAATACCTGCACTTGATCCCACAGCTTCTGAGAGGCAATTGAAGCACTTCATGTACATTGTGAAACTTCACCCTTTCAAAACAGGGAAACACTACTTCTGAAAGATTTTCTTTCCCCCCTCCCCCCCCAAAAAATTACATATCTTTGGGTACCAAGAAAACAAAGCAGGTCTTATTTAAAAAATAAGAGCTAAGATTTCCTATAATGTTATATATTTAGTTCATGATTGAATCAGAAGAATTTCCTTCAAACTCCCATTTTTCATTGGGCACATGGCTTTTTATTTGTCCATACTGGCTGTTAACTTGGACATGTGTATTGCAATAGAAACACTGCAGCCTGTACTGGAAAAGAAGTTGAATACAGGACGTTTGGTCATTTCAGTCCATTTGGGATTGCTGGAAGAAAGGGCTTCCTTGAAGGTTTTCTGTTATGGATCCTCCCAAAGGTCTGAATAACTGTGCAATTTTACCAGTGATTTCTGCACTTGAATTTAAGTTTTAACACTGGATTAAGTTGGGGAACAATGATTAAATATTTTTATCAATCAAAAGTGGTAAGTAAAATAGATTACCTCTTTACATTTGTGGGTTTCAATTTTAGCTCAATGCAGGTATGTGCCTAAGTATGGTAGCCAGCATATTAATTACAGAACTGGAAGTAAATCAGCTTAATTCAAGACTGTTCAGTACTCAACAATGTATTAAAATGAGTGTCATCTTAAAATCTGTTGTTCAGTCACAGATCTATGGCCTGAAAAGTGTAATACAGGGAAGCTAGCAGCGTAAGACAGTTTACAGAAGGCTTCAGGTGTTGCAGAGCAATTGTTAAATTCTTTATCCAGAACCTGTAAAATGATCCCTTGACAAAATGCTACAGATTTGAACATTTTGTCATTCTAAGTGTCATCCATATCAGGCAAAAAGATGATTTACAATACCCAGGGATAATTAATGAAATGCATTTCCCAACCCCATATTTTGAGACAATTACAAGATTCATAAATCTCTCTCGTACTTTTTTCTGCTTGTTTGTAAATGAAAGACCCTGAGCCACGCTGGGAATCACAATGCAATGCTGGATTCTGGGGATGGGGAACTACCCAGCATCATGGTTGTATGTAATGTCACAAAGGTGTTCCTGTTGCAGATGGAAACTGTTTGAAATTTGAAGGTTTTCCTTGACTAATCTTGTGAAGGACTCTTTAAAATCCTGAAGCTGATGGCAGGGGAATTAATTTAAACGTGAGACAACAACAACAATCACAACCAAATCACTTCTTCTAATGGGAGGGAAAAAAAAAATAGAAAAGTACCAGTGCTAGATAGAAGTAGCCTAGAAAGTCAGTGAAGCATATTAAAATGATGAAATTAAACATCTGGAGAGTCAGCCAGTAAGCTGAGAGAGGTTACTGTAGTGAACCACATCAGGACCACCTGTCAATTAATAAAAGAGCTCAGAGGAAATGAGAAACAGAATTCTTAGTCAAAAGAAAACTGGTGAGAGCAAAATAACCTCAGATTATGATTTATTCAGACAATGAGGATGTCTGCTGCAACAGATTAACAATCACACTCCCCAAATCTCAGGAAATAACTATCAAAATCAAGCCTATTCCCTTAACATCTTCAAAGCAGCAGTCACATAAAAGATGAGTGGGATGCATCAACAAACCAGGTGTATAAAATAGTTTCTGTATGTTGAGAAGGTATTATAGCAAAGATGCTTTCAGGTCACCCTGTTCCTTCTCAGAACAGGCAATCTTTCACTGCTGACGATTTGTCAAAGCAAAAACTTGGTGTTAATTGTTGAAAGGATTTACAATGAAATTCTTTTGAAGTGACTTTATGCACATTTTGACAGAAAAGATTAAAGATAACATAAAAAGGAGGATGTATATCAAGCACTTACATGCATTCTTTCACTGAGACAGATAACCTAAGGTCAGTAGCTTCAATGTGCTTTCAGATAGGGATATTACTTTGAAACTGGGTAACATGTTCAACATGGTGTTTAAACAACACACTGTTATTTTCTCTACTTGCCTTATATAATTTTAAATATCCTCTGCCTGTAGAATCCTGTCCTGGGCCGGGGCCGGGGGGAGCCGCCGACCGCCCAGCCCGGAGCCAGCCCAGCCAGGGGGATTCACTGCCAGGCTGAGCCCGAGCCCGGGCACTGGGGCTGGGGGGGACCCAGGGACACAGTCCGAGACCCCTGAGCTACCTCCCAGAGATGGGAGCAGCACCCAGGGGACAGACAGGGGACAGGATGAGCACGGGGCCACCTGCAGCACTTCAGCCACCCCTGGGGACAGGCACTGCTAACTGACACCAAAAGAGGAAAACAAAATTGCATGACAGGACAGTTTGAACACACTTTGTTCAGATTCTCTCGTTATCTCAACCACCCGTGCCCCACGCTGGGCTCCACGAAGCCTGTGGGGGGCACGGGCTCAGCCTGGCAGCGAATCCCCCCGGCTGGCCCGGGTGGGGGCCCGGCGGGGGGTCCCCCCGGCCCCAGGGAACCCTCCCAGTCCCAGCACAGCCAGGGCAAATCCTTGTATGCATGTTGGTTTCACCAGTTTACTGATCTTGTCAGCTTATGTGCCAACTACGTTTTTTCTTTTGAATTTTGTAATAACTGTAGGTAGCTTTATTCAGGTAAATTTAATTCGGTGTTTGCAATATAGTATTCAGCTCCTTGTCCTGCTTAGAAGGGCTGCTCTGGTTTCCTTGGAGTAGTGCTCCAGATAATTTACAGAGGATATTGTGCTGATGTCTCTCCTTATTCAACAGGCTAATAGAATGTTCTTCAGGGATATACTTTTGACATTTAGACCAGTATCTTCCAAGTATGTTTTCAAAGCAGGAGCCTGGAGCTGTTCAGAAGTGGGACTCTGCTGTGCCCTTCTGTTCCCCTTAAAAGAGCATCATTAACTGTGCAGTGACCTAGAGGGTAAAGAACCAAAATGCTTAAAGCATGGTAGCTCCTCATGCGTGATGGGCTGGGTGGTTGGCATGCTCAGGTGAGAAAGGGAAAGTCATCTTAACATAGCTGTGTGGCATTTAAACATGTTTTGTTTTAAGCTTAGAGAATCAGGCTTTTTCCTGATATGCTTAGCCTAAGCTCATAAAGTCCAGTCATAGCATTGCCTCAATGTTATCTTGGACAGAAAAAAACCCTCAAACCTCTAGCTCTTTTTCACTTCTGCTCCTTGCCAGTCAAGTAGAACTGAACCCCTAACAAAGCTGTCTGCATACTAGCCTCAGTAGGCATGCAGCTATATACCAGGGTATGAGGAACGCCGGACGTCATTTCTGTGGAATGAACCAAGTTAGAACCAACAGAGTAAAGTCTTAAATTCAGGTCTTCTTAGGTCAACAATCTGCTAAACCTGAGCTTCCTGTCCTGTGAATGCCAAATTGTGTTCTTACTTCCCAGTCCTAAGTACTGAAGTGTTTGACCTACCTCGTATATTGGGTTTTCTATTGTTTCTACTACTATGAATGTATTTCACACATTTGCAGTCGTCTCTCCTCCCTGTGGTCTTACCTGTCAGATACTGAGACTGATTTGGATTACTGAGAATCCATCTACCATAAAAAAAATAACTTGTCATTGGAAAAGATTGAAATGATCAGGCTTGTGAAGAGCTGAGAGGTGCACAGCATCTAAATATGCAGACCTTATAATCAGAGTACTTGCTTTAAAGAATAATTTGACTGCAGGAAAGAATCAGTACAATGACATGAATTTTCCATATATATGCTGGTACCATGTACATTTGGACCAACATATATATGGAGAATTGTACATTTGTCCATGGTACCAGCTTATATATAGAGTATATATAGCGTATATATAGCATTTATAGCATATAGTACTCTAATATCCAAACACATCTGACATCCAAATTCATTTATGAAGACTTCTAAATTAATACTGCCTTGCCAGATGGAGCATGTGCTTATATGGACCTAGAGAAGTTGCAGCTGTCATGGAGAAATCCTGGTTTTCTTACTGGATTATGGCACAGGTCTTACAGAGGTCTACTTCTTATGCCTATTTTTGCTGTGTATATCCACTTCAAACAATGGAAATCTGTAGTCATTTTGTAATACAAATGAACACCTCATGAATGGATTTCCTTTAACCTTAAATTACTACTACTTAATTAAAACATACTGACCTTGTTTTTGGTTTTTTTCTTCCTTTTTTTTCAATGATGTCACCATTGTTTCAGTTTTCGGGATCTAAAGTCTCTGCTGTATCAGTTTGTTCTGGACATTCCTGCCTCAAGAACGCTTTGACAGTGGATATAATCTTTTCTATTACTAGAAGACAGTACATACAGAGCAAATAGGAAGTGTGCAGAAAATGGATAGAATTCAATTTGCTTGTGATTATGTAATGCATTTGTGTTATTATTTTATTAACTCTGATGTTATACAAGAAATTTTAAGTAATCCAATTGTGTCTCAGGTTTAGGATTGACACGGTTGAGCTCCTATAAGCTACCATCAACTTAACATTCACTCCTCCTGTGCAGCTACTCTCAGTATTATGTGAATTAGATACTGCAATGGCTCATTGCTCCTGCTTTCTCAGAGAGCACTTCAGTGGACTTCTATTTCCTGCTCAATAAATGTGCTGTCGATGGCAGGTGGGAGTCCTAGAAACAAATTCTGCTTTTGGAGAGGTCCACGGGCATGTCAAACAATCCTTGTTACATTTATGTCAAATCTCAGCATGAAGGGAAAAAACCCTCCCATGCTAGTAAAATGCATGCAGCTCTGGGGTTTGGAGAGCGGGCTGCCTGCTCTGGAGAATCATTCCCTGGCTCTAAATGAGCAGCACTGGAGCACTGCTCCTTGTCTCTACGTCTGGCACTTCAGAGCTGGGTTGATGTTTTGATCCAATACCAAATCCATATGTTTCCAAATTCTTTTTCTGCAGATAGTAGTAATATAGTTTGTCATGCTGGCCATCACAGTTAAGGGGATGGGCAAGCTTCTGCCACTGTCTTTTTTTCCTTATTTCTATACACCTCTGATGGAGTCGAAAGTTAACATTTCATGCAAGTATATTTTTATGCTTGTTTTGACTGCCAGAAGGCAGTCAGAATATTCCAGTAAGAATATTTTACACCCTCTTTGAAGAATTTGGAATAACTAGAAGGTGCTATTCCACAGACCATTAGCCCAACTTCCTTCCTCAAAATGTAGCTTCCTTCTGCACTGTCTGTAACTTCTTTGCTGGCTGTTTCATCAGCGGTGCTTCCTTTCCTTAAGGAATTTGTTTAATCAATAAAGGGTTATGGATTAAGTGAAGGAAAAACACAGTAGGGCTGTGGTTTTACTTTGATAAAACTTAGAGGAATTAGATTTTCTATTGTTTGGGTATGAAATGCTGGGTTTGAACCCCAAATTCAGGCTGACATGTGGGTGCTCCCCACAGCCCTTCCTACAGAGGGGTGGGTTTGCCTTTCAGCTGCCCCCAGGGTGGGGCCGGCCCTGCAGGAGCCAGGAGGGAACTGAGCCCCAGG
>NW_008615653.1:0-11608 GCF_000691845.1 Merops nubicus | reverse complement strand
CCCGGTCATGGGCAGGACAGGGTATCTTAACGCCTGTCACCTAAAGGATGTTATTCTTTCACAACAAACACGGCCTTTCTTTTCTTCCTTTACTTCAGCCAGTAATGTACCACCTAAATTTGCATTCTCTTTCCAGTAATATTCTGGTAGAAAAGAAGCATTTTTCTTTTGAGATTTCCTTAAAGTTGGGAATGCAGCCTGAACTGCTTTTTAGATTAACTTTTCCAGCCCTGTCCTCCATGTAAAACTGAAAACAAGAATACTAATTTACTAAGCAGATGTGCTGGGGATAACTCAAATTCATTTTGAGGAATACAAAATTTCTTTGGCCACCTTTATTTTTTCTTTGTGAGTGACAATCATCTGAGTTAGATGCTGAAAATATTCCAAAATTTTGACTCATCACAGCCCACAAATAGCAAGTTCTGTATAGTGAGTGTTCACAGCAGCACTTGCAATAATCAGTTGCAAGTAGTCTCATCATGTACTGACATATATATTCATAGCAACAGTTGCCTGAATGCTGTTCCTCAAGGAAGGAACCTGTGCATTTACATAGTACCTTTTACAACAGAACTTGGGTTCTGACTGGAGTCAAAAACGACCACATTACAAGTAACTGATGGGGGTTTGCTTTACATATTTGGGGACAGTTTGCAGGTGGGAGAAAGGGCTGACCCCTTTGACTCAGTCCCAAGTGTGCAATCTACTGGTAATAAAATCAGTAGAACATCCTGCATGATGCCAGGAAATAAAGATTGGAAAGAGGTAGTAAAGGGATGTACGTGTTACACAGGTAGCAGAAAAATGTTTACTTCTTGGGTGAAATTAAAGCCCAGAAAGGAACTAGTTCTGTATAAAATACACAGAATAGATTATCAGGGTGAGGAAATTAAAAATTCTCCTAGAATAGTGATAAAAGGTGAAAACTGTGAATAAGTTTAGACTGGAATAAAACTGATAAGGATCCCTGAAAAAAACTGTTGTTTTAGTGAGAAGGAAATATTTGTTTTCAGGGTTGAGTTGACAACATTAAATGCCCAATTGTGGGATGCTGTCCCTGTGATAAAACTGACAGGCCCTAGACATCCTTCACAGTTTTGTTTAGTATGTTGTTGAGGGCATCTTTGTTAAACTACAGCCCTCAGAAAACAGTACCTTTGCTGTAATTCATTAAGCTTTGGTTTTGTGTTTGTGCTTTTCCCCTGCCACTTCCCTTGCCGTGAGGAGGAACAGCAGTGCTGTCAGTAGAAGTTTCCTCCGTCTGCTTTAAGCCAACTCTGGTTACAGTCCTGGAAGGCAGCTTCTTTTTTCAGATAAAAACTTGTTTGCAGTGAAGATTTTCTTCCTTTACACTCTGATAACTGCAGTTTGGAGTGCTGTATTGATAGAGGAAATGGGAGAACAGATATAAAACATGATCTAGCCTCTATTTGTACAATTGTGAGCTAGGTTCCATCAGATTTGGATGTTTGCTAGTTCACAAATATTTGCATTCTCAACAGTGTTGTTCATCAATTCCACAGCGTTTGTGTACCTGAGGAGATGGCAACCTTGGGGGGTTTATTTAATTTTTAATCCGTGAAGCTTTTCTAGTTCATTGCTGTTTCTAAACTGCCCACATTGACAGGAAGCTGTCTCTAAAGGCAGTGCAAACTCGGGTGTGCTGGGTTGTGGGGATCTGGCTGGAGTGAAGAGCAGCACAAGACCTTTGACTGTATTATGCCATGGCTTTATTTGTTTAAGGCAGGGGAAGTGATTTATATTGTTTGGACAAAGTCTAATGCTGAGTATCTTTCTGTCAGCTGTTATAAATGATACTAAAGACAAAACGGTTTCTGAAATGAAGATTCTCCTTCCAGTATGAAGCATTTCACTATAATCTGGAGCTACTTTTTTCCAGTGCACTCACTGCCACTGATTTTCTGCAGTCAGCTCTGGTTAGAAGGTCTGTGCTTCCTATAGGGAGAAACCTGATGGATTTGCTTCTGCTACATGGCATTGGACCCAAGGCTGAAGTTGAACCTTCTGGCCTTTTGATGTGAAAATCTTCCTTTTTTTTTTACAGGACTATTTGTTGTTAGGGTTAAATAGTCATCTTAAACCAGAACAATACATAATAAAAGATTTTTTTTTTTCATTATTTCAAATTCTTACTAGTGTACAAAGTTCCTAAGCACTTGTGAGCCCTGACAAGACTTTCCACGCTCATGTTGCTATGAATGTGCTTGCATCCCCTCAAGATCAGGGGGCTAAGAGGGGGCTAAGCCGTTTTCTCAGGTAACAATATAACATGCACCTGATTTAAAAAAATAAAATTGAGCTGAACTTCCCACCTTGATCGTGCAATAAATTCATTTCAGACCCAGTCAAAGAACTACTAAAATTAATAGGAGTCTTTCTTCTTGCTTTGATAGGGCTTGGATTAAACTGTTGATGGTTAGAAGTACCCATTACTCTGCAGAGTTCCCATAGCTGTGAGCCACCTGCCTGTCAAGCCAACCAAAACATCACACTGCTGCATTAGAAACATCCTGATGTGGAATACATCATTTTCCTGGGATATCTATTGCTTATGCCTGACCAGATCCACTTGTATCAAAGTTAACAAAATTGAAAGAGACAAAAAAGAGTTGAGGGAAAAATATTTGTTAACCAACGAGAAGGCAAGGGGTGGTGGACACACCTGGGTGTTGAACAAGCCTCGTTTGTATAGGGCTGTATACTGATGGGGAAATATTTTGTATCTTGGAAACAGGAGAAGATGGTCAGAGAGGCGAGTTCACCTTTAGAATCTGCTTTTTCTGCCTGTGACCCTGGCAGACCAACCTTCTGATGATTCTGGCAAGAGCATGATGCCTACATTTTTGAATACTTTATGTTCTTCCTTTTTTCCTTATCTCGTATGACCCTCCTAGAATATAGGAGCCTTTCTGAGATAAGTAGGGAGCCAATGTTCAAAGATGGAAGAGATTAATTTCCTAAATTACTGCTTATATAAAATTTATTGCATGCACACCTGCATGGTTTTAATTTTAATGTAAAAGTAGACTGCCAGAAAATTCTGTCTCTTGTTTTAGAGCATATTAGGGTTTGAAATCTACCTCTGAGTTTGCTCAGCTACCTGAAAGCCTATGTGACAGTGCTAAAGGAACAAGATACCTGATTCAAACGTATTCAAGCCCAAGTTTTGTTCTAGAATGGCTAAACCTTGCCTGAATGTGGTTTTTAAGCCAAACATGAGACAAGTATGTAATTTGGCAACAAGCACAGCACATCACAGATGTTGTATCTCTATTTGGTATATAACTAATGGTACAACTAAAAAGGAAAGAACCCTGGACGGCCTTGAAACCTATATGAACTTTCAGTTAGCTGAAATAAATTAGGAAAGAATTTGAATTAAAAAACCTTTACTCTTATTTATTAAAAAAAAATAAAAATAAAATAAAAAAACCCACCCCAAAACAAACAAATCAAATTTGTATTATGGAGATGCCCAGAAGCTGAGTTTTCAGATAAGGATGAAAAGACTGTTGACAGTCAAATGTCAAAATATAAAAATGTTGACAGTTAAATGTCAAAGTTGTTTGATATTCTAAACTTCCAATAGTTTAATGTTCCCAGAAACTAAAATCAATTACCAAAATGCCATTTGCACATGGATAAATCCAATTGTTAGCAGAAGAGAAGGAACCCTGTAATTCTTAATCCAACAAATGACAGTGGTCACCTTAATTAAACAAACTGGTGTGCGGTCTCCTTCTTTTTCTAGGAGGCACTTGGTTAGATTCTTCTGGGCAATCTTTTCCCTTGATTTCAGACATCAAGTTATTTCTTTCATCATCCTGTTCTCAGTTCTTCAGGTAAAAAAAATTTTAAGTTTAGCTCTCAAGGTATTTTTTTAAAGTGGTGACATTAGGCAAGGCTGTTCTTAGTCATGCCTTTAATTTGTTCACATGTAGTAACAATAACAAACTTTTTCTGAGAGTCTCAGGAACACCACAATCAATTGCAAAAATAGTTAAAACCATTAGCAAATGAACCAACTTTCAGAGTCTCTGAGACATGTGAGAAGCCTGCAGCAGGGCAGGCACACTGCTCAGCATGTTTTGGCTCTGAGAAGGTGGCAGACAGTTATGGATATTTGTCACCAAAAGATGCTCATGTCACAAGAAGATTCCCAAAACTACAGTCAGCAAAAGGGGAGGCGAGTCCTCTTGTGTCCTACAGGCTGCAGAGAAAATGAAACCCCATATCTACACACTGCACCCCTGGAAACCTGAGCTGTGTGCCACAGGTCAGCACCAACCTGGGTTACATACATAATGTCTCTCAAACCTCCAGAGCTGCTGATGTCCTCTCAGATCCCCTTCTGTCCAGCACCTGGGTAGATTTTCATGTGAGGATGAGGAGGAATTTTAGGGAATACAATCATCAAACCTTTTTATTAATTTCTTCTTGTAAGAAATGCCTCAGGACTTCACATATTTGTGGAATGTAAATCTCAGCTGTTTTAACCAAGAGACAATTTTCATATCCAGCCTCTGTTTTTTATTCCTTATGCAAGTCTCAAAATGTCATTCCTCCAGTGAGCACATTCCAAACTTGCTCATGAAAAGAAATTGGACAAAACACACAGGAACCTTACGTGAAGAAGCTGAACAGGAGTTTGTTTCAGCACCAAAGACAGAAAAGTCTGCATTAACCTCCCCATCCAATAATCCAATAATGGGGCAGCTGTAACTTGATTTGCTTAGAAATAATTGCATTTTACAGCAACTTGAAACAACCCTGCATAGTAAAGCACATATTGCTGCCTTTTTGCTCTTTGCAGACTGATTTATGGCAAAAAGAGACTTTGCTCCCTCCAGAGATCAGAGCACATCCTCTCTGAGGGTCTGCTAAGCAAAAAAGTGGAGGGAAGAAAAAGCAGTTGGGTAGCTTGGCACCCTGCCAGAGTTCTCCTGGGCTCCCCACCCTCGTGGGCACCTGGCTGTCCTCCAGGCTGCAGGCTACCATCTGTAAAAGATGAGATGCCAAAGGCCTATCGACCAGAGACATTTTCCAAGGCACACTTCTCACCTCTGAGCAGGTCAGAAGTCAATTTAGTGCCCTGTCTTTAGGTTTTCTCTATGAATTTATCTGCAAGTAAGACATTTCTGAGAGCTGCAGAAAAGAGAGATTCCATCCACAGGATGGGAATGAACTGAGAGAAACACTCAGGCAGAAACTTAATCCAAGTAGGTAATCTGTATAAATTCCTTGGTGAGAAAAAAAGTTGTGAATGTATGTTCTGCATCCAATACTCTGCTCTTGAGATCTGAAAGTACTTAAAGTTAATCAATAGAGAAAAGCACAGGAACAACCATTTGGAAAATGCAGGGCTCTCTGCTGCATAGATATTGCTAGGTTTTTGGTTTTTTTTTATGTTTAACAAATTGGATTAAGAATGACATTGAAGGTGCTCTGGATGTGATTATGGCTCACCTTCACTCAGACATTGTTTATACAACTGCCACTGCAAACACTAATTTGGAGAAACTAATTTGCAACATTTTTTTATTTTCAGTCTGACTTGCAGATTCAGTTTTTATTGCTTACAATACTTCCTGTGAATCCATGTATAGAAAGAATCCTGTAGAAACATTTTAGAGAGCCCAGGCACTAAGTCTCTAGTGAATAAAACCCATATCTTAAATCTAATAGTTTAGCACTTTAAACCATTGAATAATAGTAAAAAACCAACAAAGCAAGCAAAGAAACCAACCAACCAAACGGGGAAAAAAACCCAAACCAAACACCAACAAAGCAAGAGGCTATAAATTGTGTGTTATGTTTAAAATGTGGTACCTGTTGTGTTTTTAGAGGACACTGTAAAGCAGACTTTCTATCTAGGATTTTAGCACTCCATTAGGTACCAACAGACTGTCAGAACTGAATGCAGATATCTAGTTGTAATCACACTTTTATATTGATAAGCACAGAAACAGAGATAAGGGAAATTAGATGATTAATTCATATTCAGTTTATTTTTGTTAGGCTGTAAATGAAAACCATAATTGTGACTTCGAACAAAAGTATGTATGGATTTTATAAAAAGATTGTCTCCTTTCCTTTAGAAAATGTTGAGAAACTGTAACTTACAGACGCACGAAATCAGTAAATCTTACACAAATCTTATTTCCAGTGTAGTTGTTTATATTTTACAAGAAATGCTTCCTGGTGGAAGGAAAATATTTTAGTCAGATACTTTTTATCCAACATACTAATTAAAAATAAGTTGTACCAAGTAACAGCTCTCTAACAGCAATTTTGATATTTTCTGATCCTTTGAAAAAAAGGAGTTGAAAAAGTGTCTTTAAAGGAATCAGCCTTTTATCTTTTCTAGATTTAACCATTGTACAAAAGTACATACACTGGGTTATTTTTTACTGCCCATTCCTTTATTTAAAACACTTGTGGCAAGCATTATAACATTCTAATAACTAAGGCTAGACTGGAGAAACTTCAACTAATTTTGCATTGTACTGGAAGCTTTGTGTCCTGTTTTATGTGCTTCAGTTTTGGTTTGGTTAGTACTTCAGCAGTTAGCAATGTGCTTCAATATACGTTTCATTTCTGTTGAAGTTATGTGCTCCTTTGCTGTTGTTAGTAATTGCAGAGAAAGTCAGGGAATCCCACAGTTCCTCAGAGAATTCATCTGTTCTTGTAACGTCTGTGTCCGAGGCTGAGTGTCTCTGTCAGTGCTGTCTGTAGCAAGGAGACGGGATTCAGGCAGAACTCTAACCAAAGACTCCTCTTCCGTCACTAAACCCTGGGTTTGCTTCAGCTACAGGGGATGGCATGAGGAACAGAACTAGATCACAGCCAGGCAAAGCTGAGCAAACTTATACAAAATAAAATATAAAATGCAATTTAAAATGTTTAATTTAAATTGCTCAGTGTTCCTTCATGAATTTTTTGTTCCCTGTACCTTGTGCCTATATCTTAATATTCCTGAGCAGATGTCTGGAGGTCAAGACAGACACAGCAGTCATAAACAAAGCAGCGACTTCCCAGCATTTATCTGATCCTGAAATGAATCATTCCATTCATATGTATCATTTTTCAGTTTGTTGCAGCGATTTCTGAAGGTAAACAATTTCCTAGCACTTTCTGTCAATACCATAACCTAGCAAAATGTCTTATTTGAGTTTGGAAAGATTTATTTGCTGGCATTCTTACAGAAGTTCCTGGAGGTCAAACTAAAATGAGATTAGGAAGGATATTTCAGATAAGCTCTCATAAGGTTTTATTTTTACATAAAATGATGTTACTTCTTTGGTCTGTGCAGTTGGCACGATTCCTGCCGTGTGTTTGGTCAGCACACCACCCTAACAGCTTTTCCTGCTTTAGTTTCACACTCCATTTCTGATGCCAAGAATATTCAGGTTCTGTGGAAGGGAAGGGAGCCCAACCAGGTGGGTGAGGGTATTTTCACAGGAGAGGGGTGCTGAACAGCAGGAGGGGTGGTGGTACCCTGGGGGGCAGTGGCATGGAAAGAAGGGTCAGGGTAGACTAGCAACTGGTGGAATGATGTAGGAAATGGACTGGTCGGTGTTTTGGGTACACAGCCTGGGGTAAGGTGAGGCCAGGATAGTGCAGTGCAATGCTGTTGGTCTTTTTCATTGGTCAGGCACATAGACTCTTTTTAACTTTTTGGCTACAAAACTAATGTTTATGTTTTTGAATGGTTATTAAAAATTTGAGGGAAAAATAATTCATTAATTCTTTAATATTAATGTTCCACAATCTGAGAATTAATACAAGTCGTGGATTTTCCACTGTGAAGTTAGAAGATGGGATGTGTGCAGTAGGTAAATAGTTTCTAAGGATAACAACAGTAAAATGAATGGGTACTACAGTATTTGTTAGCTTAGGGGAAGGCAACAAAAGGAGAACTTTGATGTTAAAGATACTTGACTCTTACAAAAAAAAAAAAAAAAAGACATTTACTTTAAAACAACCCCCTCAAAAAGGCTACAAACCAAGGTAGCTGATTTTCTACCTCCTGACACTACATCAAGATGAAATGGTTTTCTGCAAGAGGTGCTTTTGGTAAATACAAAATATGCTCCTAAGACAAGCTGTTGGTCTCAAAAGTGATTTAATGAGCTGAAAGGGAATAGCCTGTGATATGGTGGCACAGTGTAATAGTTCTCTGGCCTTAAGTGCCATAAATTTATGAAACCGCAAAAATATGTCTCATATTTTTTTTTTTTGTGATGCATTTAGTGTGGATATTTCTGTTGCAGTTCTTGTTTTTACCCTTTCTAAATACAATACTAGCACTCTTACAAGTAATTTGACACAGTAGACCAGGGGAGTTGAGGGCATGCTGTGTAATACTTATTTTAAACAAATATTGTATTTCAGTTCAGTAACATGGTAAAAGCAAATGTTAGACTGCCAGACGGGTGTGTGCTTCTATTGAACTTGTTTTGCTATTTGCATTTAGCTATGCTGGTTAAATATATTTTAAGAAATAAGAGCAAGATGAAAAATTTCCTAAGGAAAACTTTAACAGAGGTCAAGCTCAGAGGTGTGACACAAATGTTCACTGTTCCACTCGTAACGGTTTTCCTGTCGAATGGGTAATCCAGGGGGGTTTCTCCATTTTACTGTTCTGACGTGCACTCTGTGTGAAGGTCTGTGCTACCATCAGTGATGATATGTATTTGAAAATTACCCTTTAGCTAAATTTTTATCCCTAGCTTTTTAATCCTCACCTGTTTTTCCTTTTTTTTTATTTTATTTTCTTTTATATGGATCAATTGAATTTTTGAATGCTAGATGATTTGGTTACTACATTGTACTTCCAACACCTGTACAGCATGTAAAATATCAATAAATTATGTTATCAACTGTTGCTTTTGACATACTCTAAATTATCCTCATACATCCGTCCATAGGGCTACAGTGATTGTGTATTTTTAAATCACAAGTTGTTTCATAAATTCATATCCTCGTTTGTAGGATAGATATTACGATGTTTGACTAAAGGAATTAAACAGAAAATGTTTAGGAGAATGACAAAGAAAGAAGTGTGAAAACTGTGGTCTGAAGAATGTCCCTGACAGACTTTAAGTGGTGAAGATTAAAAGTGATTTTAAAACCTTTGAGGAGCAGCAAGGGATTCAATAATCCTGACCTGCTCTGGCAGGGTTAAGCCGGTGAAAGGAGGACTGGATGGGCCTGTCAGGACATGGGTGGTGGTGAAATGGCCAGGAGAGTCCTGTGGCTCAGAGGCTTCTCGTGAGAGATTTCATCTCGCAGATCCAGAGAAAGAAGTAGGTGGTGAAACTTGTCCCCTGAGGAGTGGACAGGGGAGAGCCTGAGTCTCTTTGGCCAAGCCTCTCAAGATTCAGGAGGTATTTCAGCCTGACAGAAAGTGTCTCATCATTTTCCGTGGCAATATCCCACATCTGAAACTTACTCAATTTCACGGTATCAGAAGCCAAGCTTATCTCAGTGTACTCTGCCTGGAGTTTTGCTGTTTCTTATAACCATGTTTCTGTCTGCAGAGAAAAGGTTCTGCATTTTAACGTGAAGCTTTTGCCCTTCATGTGTCTGTTTTCATAGTCTGCCCAGTGGGGTGAGAGTACCCAAGGCGTGAGAAGTGTCTGCCCTGTTGTCTGCCTGGGATGCAGATTACTGTATGCAAGTGACTTGCCTTTTTATTTTGTCCTTGTTTTCTCTTGGCTCTCTCTCCCCCAAATAATAACAAGTGCTGATGTCTTTGGTCCTTTGCTCATACTCTATCCAACACCAATCAATCACAGAATTAAAAAATAGTCAGCAAATACAGTTAAACCGTGTCACTGGCTACTGCTTAATCAAGCAAACCAGGCTGAGCACAGTCTCTCACTCTGCCCGCCCTGCTGTGGCCGTGTCACTGCTCCACTGCCCATCAACAGAGTGTTCTCCCGAGGGATAACGGTGCCAGCTATGGCAGCTAACCCAAGAAACACACCCACACTAAATAATTCTAACGTTAGAGCTTTTTACTTTTTCTTTGGTTAATTAGTCAGTAAAAGCCATGAACACTGCTATAGCCACAAAAGTCCTGTTTTATTTATTCGGCAGACCCGCGCAGGTGGATTGGGCAGCCCCGGAATATCCCGGGAGCCTGGGGAACCGTGGTGTTGTGGGAGAGCCTTTGCAGGATCTGGCCGAGTCGGAAAGGCTGCGAGTCTGCTGCTGTGGAATGGAGCTTTCTGCTCAGTAGCCTGGGAGCAGAGGAGGGGAGGATCTGAGAGGGCTGCTGCATAGTTACTTAGGGGAAATGGGAGCAACTTCCCCTGCAGTTTGCCTGAAGTGCTTCACCAAAGCATGGCACAATGGAAACGTGGTCCTGGAACCTCAGCTAAAGGGAAATCTGTATTCTGTGTTAAGTGGTAGTAGAGATGCCTGCAGGAAGTTTGTGAAGGAGATTAGTAAAGATTTTAGAGGAGTTAAATTACAGCTATCTAAAATATCTAAACCCAACTTTTTCTTTTTTTTCTCCCCCCCCGCCCCCGACCTACATCTTACATGTTTCTGTAGTGCTCCTATCATGTAAAAAATAATGCTATGCATGCCTGATGTCAAGTGTATTTTAGAGAGGGCAAGGCTGAAACCCAACAGGAAAAATAAATAATTGAGGGTTCCTTTCACCATTTAATCCAGTCCAGTGTTTCTCCCCACAGACAATATCTTCTTTGGAAACTGAATCAGTGCTATGCTGAATCACAGCAATATAAAATTATGCCAGGTGGAAACAAGCAAATAGGCAAATAAAAAAGAGATAATAACCTCTAGCAGGGAAAAACAGGAAGAAAAGCAAAAAAAAAATCCCACAGGAAATCCCTCTTTAGATTCAGTCCAATGATATTTATGAGTATTTGAAACTAGATGTAAGTCATAATATCTACCATCACCCTGCCAGTAAAGAAATGAAGAGCAATAAAAAAATCAGCAGTAGTTTAGTTTTCACTGTAACTATTGAGTTCAACAGAGCAGTTTAATGCACAAGTCTCATCACAAATGTCAGATACACTGAAATATCCCCGACCGTGTGAACACTTGTACAGTTCCTGTAGGAAAAGGCAACGAGAACAAAAGATTAATGTGGCCAGAAAGCTGAAGGGAAATGCAGTGATGACATCTAGGTGCAACGGAAGATAATGTTTTTACATCACAGAGTGATAGGTTTTGTCTGTCCTTTTTCAGATGAAATTGGGAAATATCAGAATTAGCAGAAATCTTAATTGTACAAACTTTCATAATTGCAAAAATAAAGACATCAAAGCCACTGCAGAAAGCTTTTTTTTTTTGTCCTATTATTAGATGAAACACAGCAAATTATAATTTGCCTGTTTACTCACATAGCAATTATGGATTCCAGAGAACTTCTCCTCTAGTTACTGAATTTGGCCCAAGTTCCTAACCTCTGGAAAATTTAATTTCTGTCACTATGTACAGCTAACTCATATATATACGAAGTGTTTGCATCTTACCTGCTCCCCAACCCTTGGTTAAGTTCTATTTTTATTTACGTGTATGTGGAAATTTATTATTTATAAAA
>NW_008615652.1:55089-57038 GCF_000691845.1 Merops nubicus | reverse complement strand
CGGGAGGAGGGCGGGAGGCTGCGGGTGGCGGTTCCAACTCCACCTGAGCGTGTGGGGAGCGCTGGGGGGACAGACCCGGGCGCCCGCTGGTGAGCGCGGTTGTCGTGTGGTTTTGGGGTGTTTCGGGGTGTTTTTCGCTCTGTTGGCAGCGTGTCCCCTGCGATGCCGCCGCTGTCTCCACCTGGGCGTTGCGAGCGATGGCACCAAGGGTCAGGTGAAGCAGGAAAGTCCCCGTGACGCGAGGGGTGAGGCGGGGTGTCCGTTACCAGCTGCGAACACTTGCAGTTGGTTTGCGTTTTGATGTTTCTACAACGCTGTTAGAATAACCGGAGGCTTGGCAGTTCACGCCGATCTGGTGGTTTCAGTCAGATCCCTTGACTTCGGTGGAATCGCTCCGGCTTTTAAATCCCTGCGGTGGAGGAGGGATCAGTCCCTGAGGCGCAGGAGAAATACACAAAGCCAATTGTCTGTCGCTGAACCTGACCTCAAAACGAAGCTTTTCAGCAGTTGACACCCTCAGCCCTAGGAATGCGACAGCTCCGCTCGATCCTTTCTCTCTTATCACCCCTAAAAATCCTTTCTGTGGTGTGCAGGCGACGCTGTCTCAAACCCAGGGCTGGGGCCGGCCGTAATTGCCCTCATCTATTAGATGTAAACACGAGCTTTACGTAAAAGTGAAACCATATGTATGGGTAACGTGCGTCCACTCTGCAATCCTGCACAAACAGCCGAGCCCAGAGCTCTGTCCTTAGCTCACCCTGTTGATCCACTTTTCCCTCAGCCTGTACGACCAAGTCCTGCTCCCGGAGTTACCAGACAGGTTTAGTGGAGGAGGAGGAATCAGCCTGGGAGCGTTTCTGCGCCTTGTGCAACAGCGCTGTGTGTTTTCAGTATTTTACAAATGTTGTTTTGATGGCTTAGTGATAACATTTTGCTCTGCTAGGTCCTTTTCCCTTTCCAGATTGTTAGCCCAGCACTTACTAATATTTTATGGCACTGCTGTGCAGCAGATGTATGGTGTTTTTCAGTGAGCAGAAGGGCTGTAGTTTCAGCTGGCTTTGCCTGGAGAAAAGACAGTGCTGCCTGTCCCTCGTGCCCCAGTTGTGGAGGTAGGCTGGGAAACAGATTTGATTGACTGCTGAGCTGGCAAAAAAATCATGGTTTTGTGTCTGACTTGGTGCTTGGATCCACATCATCACATAGGTGGTTGAATGTTTACCTGAGCATCGTGGGGTTTAGAGGAGCATCTAGCTTGTATTTTGGCCGAATGTAGGAATAGGCACAGAGGGCTGGGTTTACAGTGAAAATGCCAGCTGATGTGGGGCACTGTGGTTGTTTATCCTTCTCAATCCTCTAGTTAGTGGAGCAGCTCCTCTTGAGCTGTACCACTTTGTGCCACGCATTCTTGAAAGGGTGGAATGTGTGGTTGGAACACCATGAACACGTGTCCTGGGAGCTCCTCTCTTTGTTCCTGCTGTTGCTGAAAGCACTCCTGGATAAGCCCTCTCTGGTTTTCACTTGAAGGGTTTCCTCTCTGTTGTGTCTCTCCCACCAAAATGTGCCCAAGTTAAGTGTGGTGTCTCTGAAACACGGTGTTTACCCTGGGTGGGGGAATCTCAGCTGGTGTGGTGGGGATGGAGAGTGTGTCTCTCCCACCAAAATGTGCCCAATTTAAGTGTGGTGTCTCTGAAACATAGTGTTTACCCTGAGTGGGGGAATCTCAGCTGGCGTGGTGGGGATGGAGAAGCTGAGGTGGAATTTGGAAAGCTCTGTTAGATTGCTCACATTCCTCCCAAACAGGAGACTCAGCAGGTCCCGGGCTCCCTACAGGACCCTTTGGTCCTCTTTTACTGGTCTCTACCTTAGCCACACAGTGTGATTTGGGTTGTTCACTGTCCTCCATCTGCCCTTCTCTACCTCAGAAGCTTGGAGGGGAGTTCCTACACGCT
>NW_008615652.1:32836-55058 GCF_000691845.1 Merops nubicus | reverse complement strand
TGCTGCCTGCTGCAAAAGTGTCACTGCCTGTCCTCTGGACACCAGTGACGTCGCTCAGGGTCTTCTGTGACCATCCTCCCACAGAAAAGCAATCCCTTCTAACAAAATCTAAGATTCTCCAACTAATCTCCTGCTGGTGCAAATGAGGGTCCAAGAAGAATGGCAATGTTGACTTCTGAAGTATGTGCATTTCCTTACTTCGTGTGATTGAGTTAGATAAAAGAGAAACAGAAATGATTTTCTCTGTGCCTTTTGTGTTTCACAGATCTAGCTGCTGTCTCCTTCTCTCAGTAATCATAATTAGCAGACCAGAAAATGGAAAAATGTAGAAATATCCTTTCCCAGTGGCCACAGATATTAGTCCTCTCCAGAAGTTAATGAAGTCAAGTCTATGGAAATTAAATAACTGATTTATTTTTCTTTTTTTTTTTAAGCCTCTTTGTTGAGTTAAACTTGGTGTCGGAGTGGTAAATAATGAATTAAAGAGGCATGAAAATTACCTCTTGGAAATGAAGTGGGTGGAAAATGGATTAGAACTCTTCCTTCTCAAGAGAGCATCTAAACCATCTGGCGTAAGGATCTGTCCTGCTCTGTTTGGGTGCAGAAATTCATCTGTAGCACAGCAGTGAGGTGGGAGAGGGTTTGTAAATCAGCATGGCTGTGGAGCAGGGTGCTCCCTCCTGCCTGGTGGCTTCAGGTCCTCTTGCACACCAGGTGGGCCAGCAAGTCTGTGGCAAGGGGATAGAAGCAAAACCATAAAAACCTGAATGCAACAGATTCCTTGTGTTACAGACTCGTATAAAAGGTGAGTAGTTCAACAGATGGCATCACAAAACGTTGTGGCCTTTCCAGCCCATGTTCTCATCCATGCCATGCTCCTGTTGAAGGAACATGACATTTTTCAGGCATCTTGAAGATGTGTCCTGTTTCCATCAGCTCTTGTTGGCTTTGGTGTGCCCTGGTGTTCCCTGCTCTGAGTAGAGGGCACGTGGGTGTACACACACAGTCACATCACTTGAGTCTGTAGTAGTCACCATGGAAATGGGTTACAAAGCTTTGCTCTTTTTTTTCAATCTCATGTTTTGGTGGTTTCTTTATATTTTAAGAAAAGATTCCATAAATACCGTGGGTTGAATGTGAACTACTTGGAAAATAAACCCTCATGGCAGCTCCAGTGAGCACCATGTGGCACCTGAAGAGCATGTTGATGTGGTACAACTCTTCTACATGGTATGTGGCTCTGCTCTGGAGGGTGGCTTTGTAAGAACCAGAGTTTGAGGTCCTGTGTTTGTGTGTGGCCATGAACATCTTTTGAACCCTTTGAGGTTAAATTTGACACGTGCAGCTGCCTTAAGTAGGAAATCATCAGTCAGTGCTGCAGTGGTGTTGCTCTTTGGCTCTTCATGAGGGTCATGGCACTGTCCTTTACCCCTTCACCTGACCAGAGTGTCCATCACATCACCAAAATACCCAGTATGGCCTTTATTCAGTAGAAAAGGCTTTGAGTGCCAGGGGCAGCACCCTTGGGCAACCCTGGTGCTGGTGGTGGGGATTCAGCCAGGAGCCCTGCTACCCACCCTGGCTGTGGTGACAGGGCTCACAGGGTTTAGGACAACCTGTTTTCAGGCTGAACCTGGCAGAAGTGGACACAGACCTTTGTTTGGGAGACACAGTGGGCATGTTGGTGACCTTTTCCTCTGGAGGTCTTGAAAGGCAGGAGATTTTTACAGAGTGGTGTTGCTTTGCTGAATTTTAATCGTGTTCTTGGTTTTAAGTGCAGATTTGGTGTTTTTTTTTTGTTTTATGGCCATTGAAGTTTTTCTTTTGTGATGTCTTGTGGCCAGGTTGTAAGGATGGATGCAGCAGGGAGTGTTTTGTCACTGAGTAAGGCCTGGGTTGCTCTGAAGGTGGTGAGATAAGTTCATAGAATGATAGAATCATTTAGGTTCAAAAAGAACTTCAAGGCTGTCAAGTCCAACCCTTCCCCCATCCCTGCCAGGTCCCCACTGCCCCGTGTCCCTCACCCCACATCTCCACAGCTTGGAAACCCCTCCAGGGGTGCGGACTCCACCACTGCCCTGGGCAGCCTGGCACAAGACTTGGCCAGGGGAAGAAGTTTTTCCTAAAATTCAACCTAAACTCCCCTGGGGCAACTTGAGGCTGTTCCCTCTTGTCCTGTGGCTTGTCCCTTGGGAGCAGAGCCCGACCCCTCCCTGGCTCCAGGCTCCTGTCAGGAGCTGTGCAGAGCCAGAAGGTCTCCCCTGAGCCTCCTTTGCTCCAGGCTCAGCACCCCCAGCTCCCTCAGCTGCTCCTCCCCACACTTGGGCTCTAGACCCTTCCCCAGCAGCTCCGTTGCCCTTCTCTGGCCACGCTCCAGCCCCTCAAGGTCCTGCTGGGAGTGAGGGGCCCAAAACTGACCCCAGGATTTGAGGTGTCCCCAGTGCTGAGCCCAGGGGGACGATCCCTGCCCTGGTCCTGCTGGCCACACTGGTGCTGATGCCTCTGTTGTGCATTTCCTCAGCAGGGATCAATGCAGGGAGGTTCAAAACCCCTTCCTGCTGCTCCCACAGGAGTTGAATCCCTGAGCTATTCCAGGGTAGTCCTTTGCTACCAGCCCAGGTTGCAAAGTCTATGCAATGGCTCCAAAATGTCATTAGAGCCCCACATTTTCTTTTCTTTCTTTTTTTTTGTTTTTTTTTTTACCTCCTGAGTTCAAAGGCAGGAACTACCTTGTAAGAAGTAAGAAAATATTTGTTTTCCTGGCTGACGAAAGCAGAGAACTAAATGGACAGAGATAATTTCTGAAGAATGGAGAGTTAATTATTCATTTCTCTGTCGTTCATTGTTCTGCCTAATGCCAGATTTTTTCTGAAACGTGTGCCCTGGGTTGAGCTGAGTGGCATTTAACAGCGTAGGTTGCTGGCATGCTTGGAATGGCTGAAATACTAGACAGGATCCGATGGTGTTTGCACACTTTGAGGGGAAAAAATAGAAAAAAAGGACTTTAGTTTGGATTGTTTCTGTCGTGAAGTACCTGCTGAAACTCCCTCGTGGCTAATGCAGCCCCAAAATACCTCGTGCTAAGCTCAGCAGGTGACCCTGAGCTGGGAATTGCACAGGAAAGGAGCAGTTTCTTCTCCTAAGACCTCTATTCAGTTTAATTCCTTTTGCAGGGAAGTGGGGAATGGGTTTTCCCCCAAAGAGCTTGTACAGGTGTAACGTTTAAACGTGCTAACTTAATATTTCTGTTGGACACAGACATGTAGTCTGAGCCTCAATTAAAAATTCTTCTGGCCCGTGGGCGTGCGTGTTCCAGGATATAGGTGTAACCTCCTGCTTTGATCTCCAGCCTCCTCTGAACAGGAATTTCTCTTCTGGACTCGGCCACAGCTGTGATCCCAGAGGGCTCTGCCAGGAAGACAGGCATCCTTAACGTGCCTGGTTCAGCTCCTGAAAATCACAGACCCTCTGGGAAAGTCTGGGTAGCTGGAAGGAGCCTCGTTTTGCAAGGCACTGCCTTCAGCAGGGAAACCACACAAAGATATTTTCCCTGTGCTCTCCTGTCTCCCTCTGCTTGTTTCCTCTCTTGCATAACTCCTCCACCCCCATCAGGGCATAGTGTTATGGGTGACTTACACTAATTTAAGGCTCTGCTTCTAGGAAAAGGCTCGGTCCTATTCTTGTGTGTGTTCTGGTGTGACTGTGGGTGAGAGAGATCTTGATCAGGGAGCCCACAGACCGGGCAGCAGATCATGATTTGTTTTTATAGGGTTATTTTTCAGTTGGATCCAATCCCTGGTCCCTCTCGTGACTGCTGCTGTCAGCACTCCGTGGTCAGGACTGTCCTTAAGGGCAATGCAAACTTAAGTGGGAGTTTCCTGAGGCTGCAGAATGGTGTCCTCAGCTGTGCTGCCCGAGGTGTGCTCACAGACACACACACCAGTGGGTCTTTCTGCCTTGGAGCTCTCCTGCCAGGCGAGGAAGCGAAAGCTCCTGAAAGCCCCGTGCTGCTGAAGCTGATAGGTGAAGCTGTAACCCTGAGATAAAGGTTAGTACCAGGGGCTGATCTCACAGGACTCTCTGTGCCGTTAACAGGCTGAATTCAGTGTCCCCTTTCTAGTCACACCGTTGCTGCAGTTACACAGGAGCACCTGGTGCCTCTCTTTGGGCTTTGAAGAGACCCTACAAAGGGCTGAACGTGGCTGTGGGCTTTGGAGTTAGGCACTGGGTCTTTGCTTTTGTCCCCCAGTTCCCTTGGGGTGGGATCCAGGAGCCTGTTGTGGGCTCCCTGCAGTTTCACAGCATAGGGTTGGGAGGGGATCCCAAGTTTGGATGGCATCAAGTCAATCAGCTTCACTCTCAATTGCTGGCTGCCACGGGCAAGCTGGGAGGAAATGCTGAAGGTGGCACAAATTGGGGGTGACCAAAAGGTCAGTCCTGCCTGGGCCTTTCTGCACAAAGGGTTTGTGCAGGTGGGGTTTCTCCTGCCAGCCTCCCAGACTGACTGTGCTGGAGGGGAGGTGGAAGCCTGGGATGCAGAGCAGGCAACCTGCAAGCTTTTATTGTTGTCAGAAGCACAGACATTTTGCTCAGGGCTTCCCTAAAACCTGAAAAGGATCCAACGCTGAAGATCTTACAGATGAAAATATTCCAGTGAGGAACAGAAAGGCCTAAAGAGGAAAAAAAGAGAGAGCTGTGGCTGCAGGGTGTGATGGGACAGAGGCAGGATGAGAGACAAGGTGCAGATGGGTTCCTGTCACCTGTTCTAGAACAGCAGCACTGGAAGGGACCTTAATAAGCTGTCTAAGCTGACCTCCTGCCCCAAGACTGGGTCAAAACTATCTAAACTTTCCCAGCAGATGTTTATCCAACACAGTTATTAAAAGCCTCCAGTGATGGACTTTCTCCATGCGCCCTGGGTGATCCTTTAAAGCCCTTCATTGTTCTTACCATTACCAAGATTTTCCTAGTTTCTGACTTCAGTTTCATGTGCTGCAGCAGAAAACCACTGACCTCTTGCCCTTTTGTCTTTGTACAGAGCAAACTGCTCCAGCCTCTGCAGCAGCAGGCCTTGGGAAGCTCTGGGCTCTTCTTTCTCCAGCTCTAGGGCCAAGAACTTACCTGCAGGGCACCTACCTGTGCTGGGCTGACAGACACAGTTGCATGACTCCTGTGTAGCCTTGGGGGTGTGATGGATGCCTTTCTGTTTCTTCTGAGAGCAGCACAGATGAAGTGTTTTGTCGTGGAAGGTTTTTTCCCTGCTATAAAAACAGGGCCCATGCTCTTCTTGCTCAAGGGCTGCCTTTCATAGAGTAGTGCCTCCCTGTTGCAAGGTGGAGGTCCTTGCCAGCTGCCCTCACCAAGGCTTTCCCCATGCCTACCTCGGGTGCAGTTTGCTTTCCTGATCTGACCTCCAGGCTGTTGGTCACGAGGGACCTTCTGTCCTCCCTCCCTGCAGGGGCTATGCTCCCTGCCTCTCATTTTGTACCTGCCATCTCTTTGCTTCCTTGAAGGATACAGTTATTCATCAAACTGGGAAAACGTGGCTGGGAAGATTGTTCTGGGAGGAGAGGGAGAACTTAAAACATGCTGAAAAAGGGAGTTGATAGGCACTAGAAATAGTCCTTAGGAAGGTAAAGTGGGTAACGTGCCAGGCAGCATCAAGGGAACAACTGTTTGCCCAGAGGTGACTGTTGTTTGATCATTGCTGTTTTAAGAACATTATTCCAAGTGGCTGTGGTGTGACAGAGGCAGGGAGCAGAGGGCTCCTTCTCTGTCTGGGTGAAGTGAATCTGGGTCTTGCTGCTTCCAGGTGGAGAGATGTCTCCAGTGGTTATGCAAACCACTGGAGTTTGTGTTGGCTGACCTCCTACACCACCATTGTATCTGCTTGGTCAGGTTCTAGTGGATACTCCAAGGATACTCAGATTCAGTTGGACTTTACCTATGTACTTCACTTTATTTGGGGAGAAAAAGAAAAGAGAAAATCTTGGCTGTGCATATTGTTGCAGGGATTTTCCCTAAATCTGTTAACACCTCTGTACCTTTCAGTGGGAGAGAGTAGGAAGTACGTGTGAAAGGCAGGTACACACAGACAGCCTTTGTCCTGAGACAGCTGGAGAAGCCAACACCAAAGTGAGGGCTGGTCTGGACAGGTCTGGAACACCTCTTGGCGTGGAGTCGTGTGTATTGCTGTGGGAAGAGCAGGCAGGGAGGAGCAGTCTTGATTTTATTTGTCTGAACTATCAGTAGATATCTTCTTTGAATTCCTCATGGTTTCCTTGCTGAGCTTTTGTCCCATGACTTGTATAACGGGAGTCTCCAGTTTCTCTTGTTCTGTCTCCAAGAGCAGTGAAAGCTCTATAGTGTTTTCTGTCTTACTCTTTTTCTCCCTTAATTACAGATACAGGGATCTTTAGTCATGTGGAAGGTATTTTATTGACAGCTTTTGGGTCTAAAGTGCTTGTTGTCACTGAACAGGTGTAGAGAGCTGTAGGCTATGGGGCGAAACCCCTTGTTAGTGTTTCTTTGTGATGATTTCATAGCACTGAAGAGTAATTTAGGTTGTGTGGGACATCTGGAGCTCCTGCTCCAGGCAGGGCCATAATCAAAGGTAGGTTTCTTTTCTGATCAAGTTTAGGACCTTCTCAAGTCAAGCACAGCAGGTTGGTGCCTTGCTTAGTGCTCTCATGGTGAGCGATATTTGCCTTTTGTCTGATCAGAGTTTCCCTTGCTGCAAGTTGTGCCCATGGTTTCTTGTCCTTGAGTTCATACTCGTTGAGAAGAGACTGGTCATTGAAGATAGAAGTTAGATCCTCCACTAACTGCCATTTCTTCTCCACATGGAACAGTCCCTGTTCCCTCATTCTCTTCTCCCCCAGTGACCAGACCACCATAGTGATGCTCCACTGAACTCTCTTTTGCCAGTGTGATTTCTGGGGAATGTGGCTAGACAGTGCTCCAGATGCAGCCTCCTTGGTGCCAAGAAGAGAAGAACCATTTCCCTGAGACCTTGGCTATAGCCCTTCCCAGTACAGCCCAGTATGTGGCTGGCTTTTGTTGCTGCTGGGGCACGCTGCTGGTTCCTGTCCTTCTATCCCACCATCCAGAGCATTAATGAAGATGTTGGACAGTGTCAGCATCAGTTCTGGCTGTTGGTTGAGGATCACCATTAATAAAGGGCTGCCAATTAAGACTTCAGTCTGTTGGCTGTGGCCCTGTGAGCTCAATGATCCAACCAAATCTTAATCTTCCACCCATCCAATCTGTATCTCCCTATCTGTGCAGACAGGTTAAGAGTCTCTGGGGTGGTCACTCGTTAAAAGATCTGCTAATGAGAGAGGTGCTTCAAAGCATTGAAAAAGTTGTGTCCAGACTGACCTGCGTGGGGGTTTTTGATGGGAGAAGTGTACTGGACAAAGAGGGGTGTGAAGTAAAAGGACACAGGACTCTAAAAGGTAGTTTCTGGTTGCTTTACTGTGTTGATAAGCCCATGGACTCTGGCTCTTTCCATCCACACTGGTGGCCATCAGCTTGGTTTTAAACAGTGATTAAAACCAAAGTGTTAAACTCAGAAGAGCTAAACTCTGGATTTTTCCTGCTGGATGTAGGAAGGAGTTTTCCCTCAGGCTGTGGACTGCCTGCTTGCCTGGGCTAGCCTGTTCTCAGCAACATGTCTGGCTTAAATAGATCCAGTTTAATCTCATATATGGTTTTTAATTTTGTTGTTCTCCTCAAGATTTTCTCCAGTCTGGCTATATAAAAAGCAGATTAGGGCCAAACTTTACAAGGCACAGAGAAATGCTTTCCCTGGATCATCACTGTGGGATGAGGTTGGCCTCTATGCAGCTCATTGCTGAACCTCAGAACTGCACCCTGACCCTCTAAAATGCTTCCAGAGCCTTTTCTGGGGTCCTGCTGTCTAGGAAGTCGATCCCCATTTTTGCATTTGTACCTGTGACTTCTCTTTCTTACCTGTTTCCTTGTGTTGACGTTGGACCAGCGTGTCCAGCTCCTTTGGAAACCTAAACCTGTGTTCCCTGGTGCTCGCAGATCCTCCCAGCTGAATCACCCCTTGGGTTTATGGCCATGCATTCCAGTCTATCAGCCAAACTGGTAATAAACACTGCACAGCTCTCATGCCTGGCTGGACCCGCTTCCCAGTGCCCTCCCAATTAGATAGCCAACCCTTGATAATTATCCTCCAAGAATGAGGTTGTCTCACAGCCATTTTATGGTGATTACATCTCGTTCGTGTTTTCTTAGCTGGATCTTATGGGAATGTCGTGTGGAACAGTGTCAGAGCTAATACAGATTCTGTTTCTGAATATCCTTATCACTTCTTTCCAGGCAGGCATTTTTCTCCCTGATGATGCAGAAGTCCCTTGTTGTTCCATAGATTTCTCCTGAAGCTAAAAGGGACCTTAAAGGTGATGAGATCTGCCCTTGTCCATGCTGCAACTTTACACGTGCAAGCCACGCCAGGTTTATCAGGAGAGTTTCCTAACTGGACAGTTGTGAAGTGACAGCTCTGGGAGATCAAGAGGAAACCAACTGTGATGTGTTTCTGGGTCCCAAACAAAATTAAACAATTACCTGCATCCAGTCTTCAGGGCAGGCTTTGAACGAATCCCAAACCCCTTCTCTGCAAGGGCTGGAAACATAACGGACGTGTCTAATCTGCAGCAGATATCAGCCAACAGTTATCTGTGCCTACGTGCTGTTACTCAGATCTCGTTAGCTGCCTAATTGGATAATAGGCAGTACACTTCACAACTACATAAGTATATTAAGCTTAATCTGCTTTGGAGCAGGGAGGGGAAGATGGGCTCGGTGACAAAGGGACAGGAGAAGCAGCAGTGTAAATATGGTCCCGTGTCCCCATCGTTTCCAGGAGCTTTCTGAGGCAAAGTCTCTCTACACCTGCAGCATTTACACTGTCAGCCTTTGCCCACGTCAGCCAGGCAACTTCACTTTTAAAAGCACAGTTTTCCTAGTGATTAAATCCCTTCCAAAGGTGTATTTTAATAAAACACACGGGGTAAATTCATCGCTGTTTTTAAACGTTCTTTGCTTGTGGGCAACATCTGGATTTTGGAGCAGGTTTCTGCTCTTAAATCTTGGTTCTGGTACGTGAAGGTGCACAGGATCAGACAGGTTGGACAGGGCTTGGCATGAGCAGTTCTGCACATGGAAGAGAGAAGCTCTTTGGTCACTGAAATACTCTCCCCTTTCTCTCCTGAGAAGATGCAGTTACTGCATTTACCCCTTTTCAAACTCTTGGAGTGGATCCACTCTTTTCAAAGGCACAACAAAACCAAAGCCAGGCTCTTGCAGAAGATGTGTGGCTATATTTTCCCAGCAGCTTATTTACTGAAAGACTTGTGAATATGAGCACGTTTCACAAGCTGTCAGGACCCATTATATTCTTGGGAGAAGGTACCTGCAAGGGATGCTTTTGGGTAGAAAAGATGCATCTGCCCAGAGGATCTTTGGCTCGAGGTGATGGGAGGATGAGTATGAAACACATCCTGTCCAAATGTTTTGTAGGTTCTCTTGGGATCAACGGAGGGTTTTGACACAAAGCTCAAGTTAAGCCCAACCTTTGGCCCTGTGTTGTGGATGAGGTGCCCAGGGCTTTTCATTTATAGCCTGCTTATCTCATCAAAATGTGTCTTCAGCTTCTCATGCTGTCCAACGTCTGGCTGTAGCAGTCAGAAAAGACAGTAGTAGACCTCTTAAAGTGTTTGAAGCAAATGTAAACTCCACTGAGTGTGTTTATCACTGTGCAGCTCATTTACCAGGCATGCAAAGTACCTTGTGGTGCATCTACATGGAGGTCTGGAGGAGTCTCTGATCCTTTCTGGCGTGACATCTGTGTTTTTATAGCCAGCAAGGGTTAAGAGTTTGGCACTTGTCCAAATGAGGGAACTCTTCCACTGTAAAGTGTGAATTTCAAGCATGCTGACTTTCCGTGGAAAAAACTTATTAAATAACAAACCCCCTAAATCACTTTTCTTTTGGGTGAAGGGGGAAGATTGCAGGGTTTTGTTTTGGTCCATTTCACTGCAGACAAACTCCCAAACCACCCATTTATTTTGGATGAACTGAAGAATAGCTTTTGAGTACAAAAGAGGTTTCTATACTTATCCACACCTGATTTAGTGCCTGGACTGGAAAATTGCATTTTTTTTCCAAAGGATAGTTCACAACTCAGCATCCAAATGTCTGGGACAGGCTCTGGAGAGAGTCTGGGTCCTTGTTTTCCCTCCGTAGAGCTGAGGCACTGATGGGTGGCTACAGGTAACTGGCCCCTTCTGTTGCTGCATGCCAGATTTCAATTTGAGGCCTCCAGGGGAATTAAATGAGTGCTCTGTCCCAAATGGTCTCCCCAAAGTGTTAAATGAGGTGGAGGTTGGCTGCTTTCTGTGCCTGTAGACACTAATAATACCTTCACCTCCCATCCCAGTCTGCTCTGTGTTGCAGCAAACCCCCCTACTCCATCCATCATCAGCTTTGAGTCAAGCTAGACCTTGACCTGTATTTATTAAAGGGTGAAGAATGCTCTGTCACAGGCAGTCAATAAGGGAATGCAGAAATAAAAGTGGATATTAAATTGTCAGTGGCCTTTTGTTTGCTTTAGCTGGAAAAAAACCAGTGGCATGGGTTGTTTTCCTCCTGCATGGGCATTACCTAGACATGCCCAGGACTTTCAGGATTGTCTTTCAGAACCAAGACAACCATTGTGATGATCCTGGCTGGCCTGCTGCAGATCAAACCCACACCCAGGAACTTGCCAATCAAAAGCAGAACACTTGGTTGGTCATCATTGCCTTCTTCATGAACTATTTTAACCCCAAACCCAGACATGCAGTGCTGTATGCTTTCACGAAGACAAGGTGGGGAGATCTGTGATGCTTCTGAGCTCTTGGGGAGGATTCATCATGGGTGAGCTGTCCTTGTAGAGGCACCCATGGTGTGAACATGTCCCTCTGTAGGTCTTCATTAGGGTCTTTAAACACTATCTGTCTGGAGGCAAAGCCTTGGCTGTGACGAGCAGTCCTTTGGAGAGCTCTGCAGAGATCATAGAATCCTTTAGGTTGGAAGGGACCTCCAAGATCATCAGGTCCAACCATTGAGCCATTAGGGCTCTAAAGTCCTCTGCTAAAACAGATCAGAATCTGTCAGGGTTGGAAGGGATCACAAGGATCCAGTTCTGGAGTCCCCATTACAAGAGGGACGTGGAGCTGCTGGAGCGTGTCCAGAGAAGGGCCACCAGAATGATCCGAGGGCTGGAGCAGCTCTGCTGTGAGGACAGGCTGAGAGAGTTGGGGCTGTTCAGTCTGGAGAAGAGAAGGCTCCGAGGGGACCTTATTGTGGCCTTCCAGTATCTTAGGGGGGCTACAAGAAAGCTGGGGAGGGACTTTGTAGGATATTGAGTAACAACAGAACTAGAGGGAATGGGGCAAAGCTGGAAGCGGGCAGATTCAGGCTGGATGTGAGGAAGAAGCTCTTCCCCATGAGAGTGGTGAGACCCTGGAATGGGTTGCCCAGGGAGGGGGTTGAGGCCCCATCCCTGGGGGTCTTTAAGGCCAGGCTGGAGGAGGCTCTGGGCAGCCTGGTCTAGTGGGAGGTGTCCCTGCTCATGGCCGAGGGGTTGGAACTGGGGGATCCTCGTGGCTCTCAAAAACGGTGGCTTGTCTTCCAGAAAGGGACATTGTGGGTGAGGAGAACAAGTCTCACATCACATGTCCCCCAGCAAGTCCTGTCCTTTGGGCAGGGAGGCTCGTCGGAGAATGTTAATTGAGTCCCTTTTTAAATGAAGGAGCCTTTGCTTCCTTCCCAAGTTTTCAAAACAAATTTTCCAAATACAGAGCCTATGTTTCATTCAAGTGTAAATCCTTTCTCTTTAACCTGGAAGTTATCCCAGAAAAAAAAAATAAAAGCCCCATCCATTCACTGCAGGACAGACCCTTGTGGTCACAGTGGAAAAAAAATAGAAGGGGATCAAATTGTCCAAACAGGAAGGGAATTAAGAAAAGACTTTGCTCTCATTTAAGTTTAAATGGTCGCCCTACAAACTCCACTTTGTATCCCTGTTGCCTTTGAAGCGTCACACAATAATTGAAGTGTCTGCTAAATTTAGAAATGACAGTTTTTTTCTTGCCAAGGCACCAGGCTCTCGGTGGGCTGGGTGGATTTCAGCGTGTGGTGATGGGATGGATGCAGACAGTGAGCTGAAATTCTCTGGGTTGTCATCTCTTCTGCCTTCCACGTAGCTCAGTCCTGGTGGGTATCTGATACTTGACACTGATTCCTTTTCATTTGAAGGCATTAACTGAAATGGGTTTTTTTTTGGCACAGTGAGGGGCTGATGCTGTTTGACACGGGAGGAGGCTGAAGTATTTTTCAGGAGAAATGAGATGTGCTGAATAAAACGAGCTGCCATCTAAACACGTTGCAATTGTGCTGTATTTTTAGCAGCTTAGGGGTGGAATTGTCATTCTTTTACCCCTAGTCACAGGGGAAGGCTGTGGGAGAACAGATAAATCACAAGTGCCCCAGTTACCAGTTTCTACTGTTTACCACATGACAAGTCCTCCTGCTCTGTGAAAAATCTCTTAGATCTGAAATCTTTCTTCCCTCAGCCTGTGCTGTTTTCCTCTTTCTGAGCAGTGTTTTATCTAAATTCTGTGAAGTTGTCTCTCAGTTTCCTGAAGAGGAGCAGTGCCAAGTAAACTTCCATTTGTTTCAGTAAAACGTCTTGATTGTCACAGAGGAGAAACATTTTTGAGCTGAAGTGTGTCAGGAGGAATGAAAGGCACCTTGCAGAAGTGATAATCCAGCATCCCCTGACACTCCAGGCTGCAGCTGCCTGCAGGACACTTACTCACCTCAAAGCACAGGACGTTGGCTGGAGGAGGTTTTCTGTTGGAATCTCCAGGGAAAGTTTCATCCTCAGGCTTTGTTTTGGAGTTTGCAACAAGGTAGAAAGGCAGCTGAAGGTGTCAGTGTTGTGTTTTTATCCCTCTCCTCTCTCATCATCCTTCTCCTTGCCTTCCATGAGCTGGCTGTGCTGTGTTTTGGGAAGCCTTGTGGTCAGGAGGACAGTCACTCAGCAGGGTGAGTTGTTTCTGTTGCTTCACAGCATCACAGAACGGTGGGAACTGGAAGGCACCTCTGGGGATCATGTTGTCCACCCCCCCTGCTCCACAAGGGCACCCAGAACAGATTGTCCGGGCTGGTGTCCAGGCAGGTTTGGAATCTCTCCAGAGAAGGAGCCTCCACAGCCTCCCTGGGCAGCCTGCTTTGGCACCCTCAAAAGAAAGAAGTTTTTCCTTGTGTTCCTTCAAGGGAAGCTGCTGGTGGGTAAAAACCTCAGAGAACTGGTTGGCTAGTTGTGCCCTGGAGAAGTCCCCTCCATACAGCTCCACCTGGAGAGATGTTTTCCTGGAGCCAGGTCTAGTCTGGAGTTCCAGGCTGAAGTGAATCCAGTTACTGTGGGAGCAAACCCGTGGAGTGTTTGGCTTTAACAATTTTGGTTCCCATCCCCTGGTGTTTCTGCTGCATTAGGATTTTCCCTCTGGCTCGAGTGGTAAAGATGTGTGAACTGCTGGGGGATGGCTCAAAATCAAAGACCCAGTGTGGGTGTTGCTTTCAAATAGAGACAAAATGATGCTATTTAGAGTTGTGCTATTTCAGGGCAGTTTGTTAGGTCTGGGTTCTGAGAAGCGGTGAGGAGAAATAATGGCTTTGGGCTAGCGTGTCTCAGATGGTGTGTCCTGAAATGATCCTCATGTCCACGTTGAGCTGGAGCCAGTCCTGAGCCCTCCCTGCGTGTGGATTCGTTCCCTGTCTCACCCTCCTGTTACCCAGGATGGGAGGAGAAGAAAAGATTCCTGTTGAAACTTTGCTCCCGAGCTCGCTGCGCCGAATTTAAAACCCCAAAACCACAGAGAATTCCCCCGAGTGCTAAGGACAGCAGTGTTTATTTGACTGAGACCCCCTTGTGTTCAGAGTTGTGCAAACACAGTTTCTGAGGGAATTAAGGCTGGTTTTATCAGTCTGGTGCCCCAAACAGTCGCCGAGGGAAGGGGGAGCGGATGGGATCCAGGGTTGTGTGCTGATGGGCTGGGGGACAGCTCTCCATGCAAGTTCTGCAGGAAACTTGTTTGCACCATTGTTCTGATCCATTATGCTGCTGTTTTTGGTTTGGAACCTCCTTTTTTGTCTGTAGTTTGCTGTCTGTCTCCTTCCTTTCGCAGTCCTGAGACACCAGGCTTTGCTTTCACGAGAAGCAAAGTGGCAGATACCTCCCGGTACTCACTGTGATCAAGGAGCTGGAAATAAGGGCTGGATTCCCACCACAGGGTCAGCTAGGGCTTGGCAAGCTTGTGGAGACATGGTGAAGGGCAGGCCAGTTTGGGTCTGGCTGTGGCTTGTCCTGGTTGGCTCCACAGCTCTGTTCCTGAGCTAGGAACCTCCTGCATTGTCTGAGGCCAACGCAGCCAAACTGCTTCTTGCTGTCCTGGTTTGGTTGTGGCCAGCTCGTGGTGTTGATAGGCCCCTGATGGTCTAGAGGACGTAGAAACAGCGTGAATTCAGAGCATCACAGAAGGATTTGGATTGGAAGGGATCTTCAAAGGTCATCTAGTCCAACCCCCTGCACTGAGCAGGGACATCTGCAACTAGGGCAGGTTGCTCAGAGCCCCGGCCAGTCTGACCTTGAAGGTTTCCAGGGATTTCTACCATAGGTGTTAGAATTTGTGGCTAGATCACGATTTCTACCAGCAGGGCTAAGACAGGAGTATCTCACTCACCTCAGCAGGCTGAACACCACTCTGGTGTCCCTGCTTTCTCCAGCTGCCCCAGCAGAAGAGTGTTGTGGCAGTGTAAGCTGCCCCTGGTGATGGTCGAGCTGCCATCTCTGCAGCCTCCTGAAATAAAGAGGATGCTGGTCCACGAGGCTCAGCACGTACTTGTTTTGTCTTGGGGGGATTTGTTGAGCAGAGGATTTGCAGGATTTGCTCCTCTGTTGTGCAAGGAGCATGCTGAGGCTGAGCTTTTTGTCACTGCTGTGAGCCTCCTTCTGACTGTGCCCTGTGTAATGCTGTAGCCTCTGGCACACAAACCACAGCATTTGCAGTGTTCTCATCTTGCCAGCTGTGTGGGCAGGAGAAGGGCCACAGCCCAGACCTCGTGGCGCAGGGAACCCATTGTCTGAGCTGCTCATGAGCTTTGTGTGACCAACAAAGCCTCAGTGAGAAGGGGAAGACAGAGACTGATGCCTCCAAGCCAGTCCCAAAAGCTCAGCCCAGAGCTGACCCATCTTAACCAGCACGAGGTGCCCTTGCTGTGTGTCCCTGAAAGGCCTTTTGACTTCATCCTCAGCCCCTTTCTCTGGAAATCACCTGGGGATGGTGACCTCCTCCTGGCACTTCCATGGGAGCTTCAAATAGTGGAGGAAATCATCTAGTTCTTAATTTCATCCCCAAACTGTAAATGGAGATGCTGACCCACTTGGCTGAGGTGCTGTCAGAGGGACCTTGGAGGAGAAGTTCAAGCCAGGCTGCTCCCATCTCACAGTACCCTTCAGCCAGAGGAACACGCTCAGGAATCAGCCACGGGCCAGCCTGTTATTTAGATTTATTTTCTTTTCCCTCAGACGAGAAGGATTGGGGAAAAAAAAAACCAAACCAACTCAAAACCACATAATGGTGCATTTTATCAGCGAGTTTTAAATGGCATGATTCATCCCCTGTGTTCTTGGCATGTCGTTCTTTGGTTTATTTCTTGGCTCTCCTCACAGTTCTCTTGGTGCCAAGCACTGTATGGAAGTGCCCCGTGGCAGACAACCTGCTCTGCCCATATGTTGGCTTGGAAGGAAAAAAAAAAACCCACCCAGCTCATAATAGGAAGTCTTTATACTCCAAGCCAAGATGCTTGGGGCTCGTTAAATATATTCTACTTGTCAACAACTACCCAATTTATAAAGTAGCCTCGGTGTGAATCAGCTTTGAACGAGTTCATTTCACTCAGGGGATATTTGCAGGCATTAGAACAAGTTGGATCAGAGTGGTGAAAATCCACGGAGCTTTCCTGATCAAAAGCACCACCCAGGGACCCGTTTTGTTTTGGTTTAATCTCTTCTAAACGTTTGAAAGTACAGAGATTTGCCCAGTTGGCAATTTTTTGGTGACTTTGGGGAGTGGAGGAGAGGGATGAGTGTTTCTGGCAGTCACCCGGTGTGTGACTGGGAGCTCTGGTGTGTGACTGGAACTTGTGGTGCAGCCTGGTGTGCAGAGGTGTGGGGGTAACAACTCACAGCATCCTGACACTTCTCTGCCTGGAGGCACTCTTAGAAGAAGAGTGTGGCCAGCAGGTTGAGGGAGGGTCTCCTCCCCCTCTACTCTGCCCTTGGCTGGCCACATCTGGAGTCCTGTGTCCAGTTCTGGGCTCCCCAGTTCAAGAGAGACAAGCTCAAGAGAAGGGACTGGAGCATCTCTGTGGCACCCACTTAGAGAGGGAGTCCAGCTCCAGCTTTGCTGCCTCTGAAAACCTCCTCTTGGTGAGGCCACCCTGGAAGGGATGTGCCTGGGAGCCAGGGGCTCGTCGCAGTGACTCCAGGCCCTGCCTAAATTGTCACAGGTTCTTCTCATGTCCACATCTCCCTCTCTCCATGGGCTGATTGCTCAGAGGTTTGGATGCCAGCTATGGATAAGCTGCTCAGAAAATCAGGTGTCAGAGGAGGTGCCCAGTGTCTCAAAACCAGCAGGAGATCTCATGGAGCCTTTTCTACCATCTTTGCTGATTAAGAGAGAATTATAAAATGCCAGATGTGACAGTTTATTCTGTCTCCCCCATTGTTTTCCTGGATGATGGTGTTGTGGGACAGCTGTCTTGGGTCATACTTACCAAAAATACTGTTCCTCAGAACAATTTATTGCTGTTTGTTGAAGAACCTGAGTGTAGGACCACAGAGTGGTGCCATGGTTGGAGCCTGTAACCTGCCTGAGGTCTGATGGCCTCAACTCTTAAGATCCAGCAGCTTTTGGCTACATCTCATGGAGGAGTTTTACAGTGGTGGCTCCAGGTAGTCATCCTTATGTGACAGATACAGGTGAAATGGTTTGCCCAAAATCCCACAGACTGTGAGTAGGAGTCCATTGTTTGTTGGGTGTCTGTTAAAGGAGGATGACTTCTTCCCAGCCTGGGATGAGGAAATGATTTAGTTCAGCCCCATCTCTGTCTCTTCTGAGATGTTTTGTTACAGGAGTAAAGGCTGGGCAGCCCAGCTAAGGTCATCTTCTCAGGCTGGAGGAGACCTGAGTTTGGACAGGCAAAGGTTAATGCTGTAATTTCCCTCCGTGTCTTCTGGGTTGTGTCCAGAGGAAGAGGAGCACAGAGTCCACCCGAAGGTCTCTGCTGATGCCGAGGAGGTGTTGGGCACAAGGCTGCAGGTTTGGCAGGGGGGTGAAGCAGGAAGTGTTTGGTTCATGCTGCTCTCCAAGAGTCCACGTGGTGAGGTACTAACGTGTTTCCTTCCTCTGGTGTCTGATCCAGCTCCACAGTCAGCCAGTGGGTGGGTCAGTCATCTCTAAACGGGGCTTGTGGGTGCTCCTGTGGGACCAGTGCTCCTGACCTGCAGCCTTTGCAGTGCCTCAAGCCACGTTTGATGGCCTGGGCCTTCACATGGGCAAATTCTAGTGGATGGTAGTGTTTGTCTTCAGTTCCAACTTGTTTTTCTCTCACAGCCACCTCTTTGAGGCCACAGCTTGAGTAAAGTGTTGAGTTTTGGGTGCCACACGATAAGAAGGACATTGAGGGGCTGGAACAGGTCCAGAGAAGGGCAACGAAGCTGGGGAGGGGTCTGGGAACATGGCTTGTGGGGAGAGGGTGAGGGACCTGGGGGTGTTCAGTCTGGAGGGGAGGAGGCTGAGGGGAGACCTTACTGCTCTCTACAGCTCCCTGACAGGAGGTTGTAGTGAGGTGGGGGTTGGTCCCTTCTCCCAGGAAACCAGTGATAGGATGAGAGGCGATGGACTGAAGTTGTGTTTGGGAAGATTTCAGTTGGATATGAGCAAGAATTTCTCTCCTGGCAGAGTGGTGAGGCCTTGGCCCAGGCTGCCCAGGGACATGGGGAGTCCCCATCCCTGGAGGGGTTCAAAAACCATGTAGATGTGGTACATGGGTTAGTGGCCGTGATATGGGACAGATGGGTTGTACTGATGGTGTGGGATGCAGCAGAGAGTGTGCTGTAGAACTGATGGAGATGCTCCACTCAGAACCTGCTTGGGTCCAGGGAGAGCTGCTCACTCAGGCTCACATGGCCCCGTGTGGCATCTGCAAGTGTTCTGGCACCAGGAAGGCATGAAGAGGCGATGAGGAGCGAGGAGATGAAGTCACACTGATGGGAAAAGCAGGGATTTGGGATCTGTCTTAGAATCATAGAATCAGAATTGTGTAGATTGGAAAAGACCTGTAAGATCATCAAGTCCAACCATTAACCCAGCACTGCCAAGGCCACCACTAAACCATGTCCCTCAGCACCACATCTCCACAGTGTTTTAATCCCTCCAGGGGTGGGGACTCCACCACTGCCCTGGGCAGCCTGGGACAGCCCTGGACAACCCTTAAGGGAAGAAATTGTTCCTCAGGGACAACCTAAACCTCCCCTGGGGCAACTTCAGCCCACTTCCTCTTGTCCTATGGCTTGTTCCTTTGGAGAAGACACCAAGTCCCTCCTGGCTTCACCCTCCTTTCAGGGAGCTGTTGAGAGACAGAAGGTCTCCCCTGAGCCTTCTTTTCTCCATGCTAAACAACCCCAGCTCCCTCAGCTGCTCCTTTGGAAGACTTGTGCTTTAGACTATTCATAAACTTCATTGCCCTTCTCTGGACACACTCCAGCACCTCAGTGTCCTTCTTGTAGTGAGGGGCCCAAAACTGAACCCTCACTTTGAGGTGAGGCTTCACCAGGTGTGGTCTTGCTTGTTTTAAGTCCTGGAAAACTCTGCCTTGAAGGTGTCCATGCTGGAGATGGTCCTGCTTGGAGCAGGAGGTTGGAGTGGAGCCTTTCAGGGGCTGCTTCTGACCAACCCTTCCTCTTCCTGTGAGTGGTGAGGTCTCCTCAGTTGCCTGCTGAAGGGAGCAGCAGGACTGGTCTGGGGCTGGAGGACTTGTTCCAGTTGCCATCACCCAGCCAGCAAACCTGCTGAGACTGAAATACTGAACTGAGCAAAGCCTGGGCACGAGGATGAGGATGAAACACTGCTCTCCAGGCTTCACCCAGCAGCTGGAGGTGGTTTCCAGCCTGCACAGGCCTAACCCAAGCTAACTTCTATCTCAGAGGCTTGGATGATGGTGGTGACGTGGGTTTAGGAGCTTGGGAAGAACTCTGGGATATCCGTAGGTGGCTGTGGACCATTTTCCTGCTCCTACAGCTCTCCAGGTAGCTGAGGAAATGAGACCTGTCAACTAGCAATGCTCCTGCCTTCTGTTGAAAGGGTGTCCAGACTTCACCCCATGGAGAAGGTCACTCTGAGAAGGGCTGTGGGTGAGTTTGGCATGCAGCCTGCTGGGTTAAAAAGGAGAGAGCTTTGTGGAGGAGGAAAAAAGAGACATATCATCCAGTTTGACATGTTTACAGCCTGGAGAGCTTGGAAAGAACATCTTGAAATCAGAGGCAGCAAAGGATTAACGTGCTTGCTTCTGAGAAGGCTGATGAAAGGACAAAAGAGGGAGAAGTTACAAAATGCTGGTTTGTTGTGCCAGGAGTTGTGGAGAACCACAGCAAAGAGCGACGGGAGGCCCTGGTGACAGGCAGCACTGCAGCCAGCACAGACATCTCCTTCCACCTCAGCTGTGGAGCTGCTCAGAGACACAGTCTGCTCTGCCCTGACCTGTGGACAGCCTGAGGCTGAAGCCTGGAAAGGTGTTAGAGGAGGTAAAATTGCTCTAACTGGAATAATCCTTCCAAGAGCTTCTCCCTCAGTTTAGGAAAAAAAAAAGGGGGTGGGTTAGAGATGGTCATTGAAAATTGTTATTGCTGTTCCTTTTTTCAGGGTTACTCATTAGAGCCACTCAGCTTCTCAGTCCAAGGGGTGTGTAATGACTGTGGAAGTCCTGACTGTGTAATGAGTTCATGGCCTAGATGCTGGAGGGTCTTTACACCTCCTGAACATGTTCTGTTGTGGAGCTTTTGTACGTGGGCTCTGCTAGGAGCTCGTTCAGATTATTACATCTAGTTGAAAAAGGCTTTGGAAGCTTTTGTTGTCCAAAGAAGGGCAACGGAGCTGCTGGGGAAGGGTCTAGAGCCCAAGTGTGGGGAGGAGCAGCTGAGGGAGCTGGGGGTGCTGAGCCTGGAGCAAAGGAGGCTCAGGGGAGACCTTCTGGCTCTGCACAGCTCCTGACAGGAGCCTGGAGCCAGGGGGGGGTCGGGCTCTGCTCCCAAGGGACAGGACAGGACAAGAGGAGGAAATAGCCTCAAGTTGCATGAGGTTTAGTTTGGACATGAGGACAAATGTCTTCCATGAAAGTGTTGTCAAGTCCAGGGCTGTGCCAGGCTGCCCAGGGCAGTGCTGGAGTCCCCACCCCTGGCGGGGTTTCCAAGCTGTGGGGATGTGGGGTGAGGGACACGGAGCAGTGGGGACCTGGCAGTGCTGGGGGAAGGGTTGGAGTCAATGACCTTAAAGTCTCTTCCAACCAAAGTGATTCTATGATTATGGGATCAGAGCACAACAAGCCCAGCCTGAAGCCTCCAGGGTCACACGGTGGCAGACACAGCGACCTCAGTGCTGGCACTGCCACTCAACATACCACTCCATATTACCCTGACACACCTAGAAACACCTTTAGGCAGCTGAAATGAGGTGGAGAGGAGCTGCACCTCCAGGAGAAGCAGCCAGTGGCTCCATTTCCACTTGCTATTCTGTGACTCCTGCATGAGGAGCAGGGTTTCTTTCCTAACCACACTATTTTCCTGATTTTTTTAACTCCTGTAGAGTGTTGCATTGATAGTCTTCACCCTAACAAGTGTCCCAGCCAGGCTGGAGAGGGAGAAGAGCATCATCAACACAAACAGTTCCCTGCTGACCATCCAGAGCAGCATAAACTGACTCAAATCTCCCACAATCATTTTTATCCCCCTCTAGGTTTTTAACTGATGGGAGTTCAGCATCATCCTTCAGCAGAAACCTCAACAACATCATTGTGTTTGTCTGAAAGGAACTGGGATAAAAACAACACCACTTCATTCCAGTTGAAAGACTAAAAGGAAGCACCAGAAATAATCACACCACTATTTTCTTATTATTTTGAGTGCTACTATTCAAGATACTGTCAACACAGGAAGGGGCAGCACATAGACATGTGGTTATGATGCAGGTTTCTCATCACAGGCTGAAAAATCTTCACAGAGAATGCTTGACACCAAGAGATTGAATCCATCCAAGGAGAGACAAAGTGACATTGCACCATCCAGAGCAGAAGCTAGAAAAATTCACAACAGAAATGGCTATTTTTAACAGTGACACTGATCAGCTGTTGAAACACTTTTCACTGAAGACAGAAGCTTGTAAATCAGGATCCAATCTCATAGGTATTGACACTCCAGTCCCACCAGGAGGCAGTTGTGGTGCCAGGATTGCTCCTGCCTATCAGGGCACATATGGAAAACAAAATTTTCTGGCCTTTGCACTCAGGAATCTACCACGATGCAGAATTGCCTACCCATGAGCACCCCCATTATTAGTGTGGTGTTATAGGGATGGTTTCCAGTGACACCTAAGGAATGGAAATTGGTGCAGCCCACCCAGTGCAGAGCAGCTTCTGAGCCCCAGAAAACAATAATAATTAACAAGAAAACCAGCAAACTTTTAAATACAGAGTTAGAATCAGGGACTCGTAGAATTGTTTTGGTTGGAAAAGACCTTTCAGATCATTGAGTCCAACCCTTCCCCCATCCCTGCCAGGTCCCCACTGCCCTGTGTCCCTCACACCACATCTCCACAGCTTGGAAACCCCTCCAGGGGTGGGGACTCCACCACTGCCCTGGGCAGCCTGGCACAGCCCTGGGCAACCCTGTCATGGATGGCATTTTTCCTAATATCCAACTAAACCTCCCCTGGTGCAGCTTAAGGCCATTTCCTCTTGTCCTGTCCCTTGTTGCCTGGGAGCAGAGCCCGACCCCCCCCTGGCTCCAGGCTCCTGTCAGGAGCTGTGCAGA
>NW_008615652.1:4893-32610 GCF_000691845.1 Merops nubicus | reverse complement strand
ATCCGTGCCCTGCTCCGACGGGCCACAGTAGTGCTGCTCCAGGCCAGGATGCTGGTGGCCTTCTTGGCCCCCTGGACTAACGAATAATAATAATACTGAAAGCCCCTGAGTGGCTGGGATGCACTTGGGCTCTCCCAGAGTGCATTTTCTAGTTTACTTCCAGCTTGAAGGCATGAAGCCTGCTGTGATACCATTGTGCATGGGGGTAGTGGAGGTGTTGAGGTCACTCCAGATCCAAACTGAGCTGCTGTAGTTGGAGGCCTCAGAATGGTGAGGTGGTTGTTTTAAACTGGTCTGTGAGCTTCCCTTCAGCTTGTCCATCCTAAGATAGCTATGCCAAAGATCAGTGGAATGGATTACTCCTCCTCTCTGCCACCAGAAAGGTGACAGCACATGCAAGTTGGACCCACCATTGCAATTGAGACAGGGTGAGATGAGTCCCCCCTGGGGTGACCATGATTGTGGTCTGTGGTATGCTGGGACCTCCCAGCTATGGCTTGTGAGTAGAATCATAGAATGGGTTGGAAGGGACCTTAAAGATCATCTAGTTCCAACCCCCTGCCATGTGCAGGGACACCTCTCACTAGAGCAGGTTGCTCCAAGCCCCATCCAACCTGACCTTGAACACCTCCAGTGATGGAGCATCCACAGCTTCCCTGGGCAACCTGTTCCAGTGTCTCACCACCCTCACAGTGAAGAATTTCTTCCTTCTATCTGCTCTAAGTCTCTCTTTCTGTGTGATATGAAGTCTGAAGGGAGAGGAAGGTCAATTTTTTTTAAAGACTAACCACTCCTGGTGGAAAAAAATAAACAAACCAAAATAACCCAACCAACCACTAGACAAGCTTTTAAGCACGCAAGCCTTGTTTCCAGCACATTGCCTTGCCAAAGCCTTTGTGTCGTCACAGCTAGGACAGTACTACCAGAGAGTATCTGGGCTAAGAATAGCAGATTTCCTTGAGAAATGGGTTTGTTTATTTTGGTTTTGTATTTTTAAATTGTCAGAGCCTCGGTGACCTTTTTCTTAAGGCTCCTAGAGGAATAGCCTGGTCAGCGAGTATTGTTGTAGTGAGGAGTGGAGTTGTGAGCTACCTCAGTGCTCTGGCTTCTTCCTTGTCACCTGCCAGGTTTTACTGGCAAAATGAGAGAAAAATCATGAAGTGAACGTACCTCTGAACTTCGTTGCTCCTGCTGCTGAGATAAAGGTGGAGAGGGCTGGTGTGACATTTTCATCCGTGCTATTTCTAGGTTGCCATTGTCTGTGGGGCCATTGTGTCTTAAATAAGTAGGAGGCACTCTGTTAAAAGGGATGTATCTCTGCTGAAAGGATGAAAATCTGTTCAAAATGATGCTGTATTGCTGGGGTAGCTCTGGTGTGGAGTCCTGATGACAGCTCATCAAGCTCCTCTGTGAGATCACAGAGTCCCAGCACAGTGGGGTTGGAAGGAACCTCTGGAGATCATCTCATCCAACCCCTGCTCCAGCAGCTCACCCACAGCAGGGTGCCCAGGGTCACAGCCAGGTGGGTTTGGGATCTCTCCAGAGCAGGAGACTCCACAGCCTCTCTGGGCAGCTGCTCCAGGGCTCTGACACCCTCACACCAAAGAAGTTTCTCCTCCTAGAAGTTCAGCTGGAACCTCCTGGGTTCCAGTTGGTGCCCGTTGTCCTTTGTCCTGTCGCTGGGCACCACTGACAAGAGTCTGGCCTCCTCTTGACCTCTACCCTTCAGATCTTGATCAGATCCCCTCTGAGTCTTCTCCAGGCTCAGCAGCCCCAGGGCTCTCAGCCTGGCCTGGCACAGAGATGCTCCAGGCCCCTCAGCACCTTTGTAGCCTCTGCTGGAATCTCTCCAGTCATTCCTTGTCTCTCTGGAACTGGGGTATTCCAGCTGTGGCTTCCTTAGGGCAGAGTGGCTGGGGAGGAGAACCTCCCTGGACCTGCTGGCACACTCTGTGCACCCCACTGATGGAGGGAGTCGTGTCCCTGGAGCAGTCAGGGGGTGGGTGCACAACAGACCAGCAGAGGTGAAGGGATGAGGAGCTCAAGGACTGAATGGTCCCAATGCCAGGAGTGCAGACTCATCATTCTGGGTTGCTAGCATGATGCCCATCTTTGAGAATATCTTCTTGCAGGTTTTGCCTGCTGGGAAACAGCAGCTGAGCTCAGGAGTTTTGGGTTTTTTTTGGAAGGAGATGTTTGTAGGGATTTTTTGGCATGAAGCAGCTGGACAGCAGTGAGAAGGGATGAATAAGGAGCAGTGGCACCAAGGGAGGCGAGCACAGAGTGGCCATGGAGACTGAGAAAAGGGAACAAGAAGTGATTAAAAGGTTGTGAATGAGTTTCTTTGATGCACAAGAGGTGAGAGAATCAAAGCTGGCTTTTTAAGGCAGAAGGAAGATGGGCACGTAGATATTATTTTAAATTTTATTTTCTTGTGGGTAGCAGTGCCTGTTAGCTGTCTCACAGGAAAGCTGTAAGCAAGACAAAGCAGGGGGAACTTTGCTGGTAGTCAAGCTGTGATTTAGTACAACTTGTGGTCTTCGATGGACACAAAGTGAAATTGTAGCCTCAGAGAGATCCACAGTCCAACAACTAACGCTTCCTACCCTGTGATTTAAAAGAAAAAAGAAACAAGCCTTGTTGGCAACCAAGAAGAAGTAAAAACCCAAACTATCTTTGTGTCTGAGGAGCTCATAATACCCACGGGTCCAAGCCCTGGCTCGTGGCTTGGCAAGTGTTGCAGGTGGAGTGTTGCACAGAATGGACCATGGTTCACGTGTTTGTCTTACTTCTGAGCCTGGCCGTGTGTCAGGGATGCTGAAATGAGGTGTAGAGGGGATTTGTCTGTTTATATCATCTGCTCATTTCACAGCAGAGCGTGGCTCCTGGTTGGAAAGCCCAAGCTCTTCCTACGTTTTAATTGCCTTCCCCTGCCCATCGTACGGTAAAGATTGTTAGCTAATTAAGGGTGGTTTCTAAATCAGGATTCTGTACACACAAAATACCCTGTTATTTTCTCATCTGTCTAGACAGGTCACCTAATCCAGTATTAAAATGCTGGAACAGGGAGGGGAAAACGTTTTCTTGAAGCTTTCATGTGAAGAATCCACATGAGCTTGCAGAAGCTGGGAACAGGAGAGCTGCTCATAAAGGACTGAGCTAAACCAGTTCTGTTTCCAGAGGATGTGGATGATAGAAAAGACATCACTGTGGCAACCAAACTACAAAGTTTTAAAATCCCTGGAGACTGGACGAGAGGTGGAGAGTTGTAGAGTGTCGTAATTAATCCTGAAGAGATTTCTAGTAAGAGTTATTTCAGCTGTGGGTTTATAATAGCTTAAAAAAGAGGAAGAACTACCCAGATGAAGATTTATTTCTTCCTGAAGAAGAAAAGACTAGAATCATACATGAATGGGAACATGGAATGGATGATCAGTATTTCTAATGACATAGTTTTGGGGGATGGCCTCAGTTTTGATTGGGGGATAGTTTGGTGGGTTTGGAATCTCTCCAGAGGAGGAGACTCCACAACCTCTCTGTGCAGCCTGCTCCAGGCTCTGACACCCTCACAGCAAAGAAGTTTTTCATTATGTTCCTCTTATACCAGCCCCAGACTCTCCAGTGTGACTTGCTGTGGCAGTTGTTATGCACCAGTTAATAACTTCACTTTGCCCATCAAGTCCCAGGGCTGGACTTGGATGAAGCTCTGAATACAGAGGTCCTGATCTTCAGGGCTCATTGTAAAGGAGGCCAGACAAATTTTACTTTGTGTCTTGCTAGATTAAAAGCCATAAATTTACATGCTTGGGAGAGGAGGTAAAGGACCAGTGATTGACAGGGGCCAAGAAGGTAGTGGTGTCACTCAACCTCAAGAGATGGTGGAAAAATCATTTCTTTGTGGTAAGCCCAGCCCCTTCCCATTGTTCTGCACTGGTAAATGGAGAAATGTAGTGTTTCCTTTTTTTGATTGGATTTTTAACTAGAATGTTTTCCCTCATCTCTGTGATTTGGGATAGCTTTTGAGGAGAATCATCTTTCATACCAGCCTCTGACTGGTGAGGGTTTAACCTACTCATCATGGAGCAGTTCCTGACTGACTCCTGAGGGAGACCCTCCACACCTGGAGTACCATGTTCCTGTTTATCTTAACCCCTTCTGAAAATCCACTTTCAGAGTGGATTAAAATAAAATAAAATAAAATAAAAAAACCCCAACAAACCCAAGCCACTTCTGTCCCAAATAAGGAAAGTCCACGGGAGAAATGAATCAGCATCTGTCCTCATCTGTCTTGCAGGTGAGCCCAGGTAGGGTGGGTTGAGCTGAAGTGGTTCCAGTTGGTACTAAACATTTTCTAAACAGTTGTCAAGAGCTCCAGTGGGACCACTTTGCTTTTTATACCACTGCTTGAGTCACTGCTGACTACAGCCCGGAGCCACCCCTGTTACAGAGAGCAGGAGGTGCTTGGGCAGCACATGTAAATACTTTATGATTCTGGAGAAAAAAAGGACTCTCCAAATGAAACCTTTATTGCTTTGTACTTCATTAGTACATGTGATCATATATTCCAATAGTCCAACAGGGTCTCAAGTGCAAGGGTCTTGAGTCTTCTGCTGATGCAAGAGAGAAACAGTGTTTTTGTCACTGGCCAAGTGTGGGCTACTGGGGCCTGGGTGTCTGTACCCTGTTCCTTCATGCTCTTGAGGACAGGTGGACCTACCAAGAACCAGATGACGAGACATTGATGCCTGTGTATGGAGACATCCTACATGGGTGATCCCTGATTAAGGTTTAACCTTAGCCAGGGACTCAGGCCAAGTACTAAAATAAGGGGATGGGACCTGAGAACCATGTTAAAAATCATGTAACATAATTTGTTTTTAAATTTTTAACTTAACATAGTTAAAAAGATGGCTCCTAGGAGTTTGCAAAGAAAACAAGATGCTGTTTGGAGGAGCATTGGGATGCCTTGGGTGGGTGGAGGTGGGATTGGACTAGTCAGGTCTGAATGTCTCTTCATTACAGAAGATGTTTGATGTTCTTCATCAAGGACTGGGGCTGATCCTGATGTGGCAGGACAGTGTTGGCTCCAGGGGCTGGGAATTTTTCGGCTGGCCCTTGTTGTCCTTCATCAGTTGAAACATTTTTCTGCTCTTACCATTCCTGTAATGACTGGTTTGAGATCTGATCTCCATGCTTTGAGCTAAATCCTCTTTACCTCGTCCCGCAGTGACATGATCTGAAGCTTGTGCTTTGTGGTTGCCACAGAGGCAGAGTGAGGGTTCATGGTTCTGTTGTGGAGCTTGTTGGCACCGGGCGCGTGGTTTTCTTTTTCTTTTCATTTTAAAGTCTTTACCACCAAATTGCCAGTTTGGGTGGTTATATAAAGAGATGGGAGTTTGAAAATCCTTTGAAAATCCACATGGTGCAAGAGGGTGGGGATTCCTGGAGACCCCAGTACTGGGTGCTCCAGCCCAAAATGTTGTCGTATCCCAATTTGACCCCGGTTGTCCTTACTGCCCCATCCTGAAGGCCGGGCCTAGTTCACCAGTTCTCCTTCTTTCCCGCTGGCCTTTTTCTTCTAGACTTCCTCAGGATCTTTCACCGCAGAGGAGAAGTTTGAGCCGAGCTCCTTGAACACCCTTGTTTCCTTTTCCTCCCCCCCTGTAGGTTCCTTAGAAAGCGAGCTTGGACGGCATGCAAAGTTGTGAAATATCTGGAGACAGCACGGATGATCCTCTTAGTAGCGGCCTGCGGAGACAACGACAGCCTCGAATAGTGGTGATCGGCGCTGGGCTCGCGGGCCTGTCGGCAGCCAGAGCGCTCCTGGAAAGCGGCTTCACGGATGTCACTGTCCTCGAGGCCACCGACCGCATCGGGGGCCGCGTGCAGAGCGTGAGACTCGGTGAGAGCTGGGGCTGGGCCACGGAGGCCTCCCCTCGGCCAGCTCCTGTCCTTCCCCTCCCTGGGCAGGGCCTGGAAATGCGCTGCTGGAGGGTGGTTTGAGGTTTGGTGGTGTGGGGAATGTAAGGCTTGGGGAGCCTTTCACGAGGGTGGGTGAACTGGAGTGATCTCACGTGTCTTTTGGGAGGGAGGGTTGCTCCAAAACTGTGTTCCTGTGACGTGAGGACCTTGGTGGTCGTCTTCACCTGTAGAGGAAGAGCTCTGTGTCATGGGTCCCTGAGAAGCCTCCTGTGACTCAGTGACCGTGATATGAAGCTTTCAAGCTTGACTCTTGACTAGGAGCAGTGGTTAAACCTTGGCTAGTGAAGGGCTGTCTGCGAGTGACTTACATCACTTGCCAAGGGGCAAGCTCCAAGCTATTCTGTTTCACAAGCAGCCCTCTTTATTTCCTAGAGCTAATTCAGTGTCTAGGGCACTACCCGCTGTGAATCAGGCTCCTGGAAAAACCTCTTCAACATGTCCTTTCATCCCAATTTGCAGCTTTCCCACCTCTGTGGTTTCCTTTCTCAGTGTGTAATAAAGGTGCAGAGATTGGACATTTTAATCCCGTGCCAATTGGAAGGAAGGACTCATAAAATCTCTGAATGCAAAACTGCTGGAGCAAACGTTGCCCTTTGCAGCACGGTAGAGATGGAATATCTCAAAGGGCACTGCCAGTCTCTTCTCCACAGGTGGCAAAAAGCTCTTCACTTTTACTTTTCCTGATTTCAATTAACTAGTTCTGTTTCTGATCCCACCCTCTGTATTTATTAACATTGGCCTGGTGCTTCCCTCCTTTCTTTTTATTTGCCAGGTGCTTGCATCACTTACTATATTTTACTCAATAAACTCACCAAAGTAAATAAACAGCAGCGTCCTATGAGCTTTCAGAAGGGAAATGAATGAAAAGGCAGTTGGACAAATCTAATCTCCAGGCTTTGAGAAGGGCACTTTACATTCTGCTGAGACTTGGCATTGAGGTCAGAATGGGAAGTGTGTCCTTTACTCCACATACGCTGCGTTAAAAATATCCTGGATCGAGGCTCTGAGTGGAGGGAAGTGGTAAAAGCCCTGAAAGCTTCAGGGAGCACTGTATTATTTTGCCAGTGCACCTGTGGAATAGTTTTGTTGTACTGGTTTTGAGACTAGTTTGCTCACCTTTGGACAACTTCACCCATGTCTTTACCTTTGCTGGGTATCTACCTCCTGCACTAATGAGAGACAAGAGCCAGTCTGGTGGAAATCATGCAGTCTGTAGACTGGCAGAGCTCTGAGTGGAGGGAAGTGGTAAAAGCCCTGAAAGCTTCAGGGAGCACTGTGTTATTTTGCCAGTGCACCTGTGAAATAGTTTTGTTGTACTGGTTTTGAGACCAGTTTGCTCACCTTCGGACAGCTTCACCCATGTCTGTACCTTTGCTGGGTATCTACCTCCTGCACTAATGAGAGACAAGAGCCAGCTTTTCAGTCTGGTGGAAATCATGCTGTCTGTAAAGTGGCAGAGCAGAGGGCTGGAATCCAAAGTCTTCATCTTTTAATACCTTTCTTAAAACTGCAGACTGTCCCCATCTTTTCTCACCTGCTGTAAACAGTCCAGGTTGCACCGTGTGGGTTTGGGGTTACTGAGATCTCCTGAGGTGGGTCCGTGTTCTGGCTCCTTGTGTGCTTTGCAGATTCACCTGCCCTTTAGCCAGACAATTTTGAAGCTCTGCTGTGTGGTGAGATCTTCAGAAGCAGCGTGTACTCAGAACCTCCTTGTTCTCTGGCACGAGGGTGAGGGGGCACAATGGTCCTGGGCTGTCATTTCTTCTTCCACACTGCCTGGAGCAGCAAGATTGCACCTGGGGCGTGCAAGACCTGCTCATTTCTCAGAACTGGCTAAAGCTTACAAAAAACGGTTAGAGAAATGGTTCTTCTGGGTACAACCCCTTTAATCTGCTTGTCTAAATGGCATTTAAATGTTAAACTTCTCTGGCCACTCCCCTGTCTGCACACTTGACTTAAAGATTTAATTTGAATCTTCACCAGAGCTGCAGTGGCACCTTCTCAGGGTTGTCCCCTAAACCTTCCACTCACTGAGCCCTGCTGTGCCTTGCAGGGAACAGGATTTCCCCACAACTGCATAGAGTATGTTGTTACTCAGCACAGGGGAATAATCTGTGTTTTCAGATGTTTGGTTCATCCTCTGGGAAGTGATTGTGCCCCTGGGCTTGGCACTGGTGAGGCCACACCTCAAATCCTGGGGTCAGTTTTGGGCCCCTCACTCCAAGAAGGATGTTGAGAGGCTGGAGCGTGGCCAGAGGAGGGCAACAAAGCTGGGGAAGGGTCAAGAACACAGGTCTGGGGGGGAGTGTCTGAGGGACCTGGGGTGGTTTCTCCTGCAGAAAAGGAGGTTCAGGGGAAACCTTCTGGCTCCCGATGTTTCCCTGAAAGGAGTGAGGTGGGGGTCGGGCTCTGCTCCCAGGAACAAGTGACAGGATAAGAGGAAGCAGCCTCAAGCTGCACCAGGGGAGGTTTAGGTTGGACATGAGGAAAAATGTCTTCATCAAAAGATTTGTCCAGGGCTGTGCCAGGCTGCCCAGGGCAGTGGTGGAGTCCCCACCCCTGGAGGGGTTTCCAAGCTGTGGAGATGTGGTGTGAGGGACACGGGGCAGTGGGGACCTGGCAGTGCTGGGGAATGGTTGAACTTGATGATCTGAAAGGTCTTTTCCAAGCAAAACGCTTCCATGATGCAATGATTCTGCCCCTGGCAGAGGGTTTGGGTGTTTGTGGCTTTTACATGGTCTGTAACACCTGAATCCACCAGAGAGACTTCCCGAGAGGCTGCCCAAGGAGTGGTCAGGGCTGGAAAGGGGAATGTGGGAGTTCCTGTGCACGTGGAGAAGTCTTGATACACAATCTGTGCATTCCTCTGGAAACTTGCTGGGATGGTCTCCTCTGCTGCCCTGAGTAATTACAGCCACAGAATAAGAAGCAGACCTTTTTTTCTGTGGTATTGGGTGATTCATTCAGAGTTGATTAATATTGAAACTAATGTCTTTTAAGGCCCTGAAAGCAAATGAGCTGTCTCTGTTTAAAAAGGTGTTATTTACTTATACACTTTTATACAGTTTATCATGTAACTTATCTGCTTATCTGCTTGGTAGTGAAGATAGTTTCTAAGTATTGCAGGCAAGACTGACTGTTTTTAATTTGTTGGTAGTTGATGATATTCCATGTGGCTACTTTTTTGATGTATGGCCATAGTTTCCACTGGGCTGGGAGCATGGTGGAGGTTGTGGCCCCTTCAATATCCCCACGTTTGTGACTTGGTGCTGCCCAGCCTGAAACACATGCTTTGGTTTAGGTGCATGGAGAAGGCCTGTGCTCTCAGGTCTTGGGATATGTGTTTTGAAGGGCAGTCAGCATGCTCCTTCATGGTGAGGTGGTTGTCTGCTTGAAAAGCAGAGGTACTGGGAGCTTCTCTTGTAGGCAGGGTTTCAGCTGGAGAGCAGCATTTCTTGGAGCTTTGACCTGTTAAACTTAACTGTGTTGTAGCACAGTGCTGCAGTGTCGTTCTGTCTGCCTGTGCTCTCAGGTCTTGGGATATGTGTTTTGAAGGGCAGTCCGCATGCTCCTTCATGGTGAGGTGGTTATCTGCTTGAAAAGCAGAGGTACTGGGAGCTTCCCTTGTAGGCAGGGTCTCAGCTGGAGAGCAGCATTTGGAGCTTTGACCTGTTAACTGTGTTGTAGCAGAGTGCTGCAGTGTTGTTCTGTCTGAGCATATTTAATGTGGATAGAATGTAGACACTGAGGTTCTGGACTCTGTCCAAAGAAGAACAATGGAGCTGGGGAAGGGTCTAGAGCCCAAGTGTGGGGAGGAGCAGCTGAGGGAGCTGGGGGTGCTGAGCCTGGAGCAAAGGAGGCTCAGGGGAGACCTTCTGGCTCTGCACAGCTCCTGACAGGAGCCTGGAGCCAGGGGGGGGGCGGGCTCTGCTCCCAGGCAACAAGCCATAGGACAAGAGGAAATGACCTCGAGTTGTGCCAAGGGAGGTTTAGGATGGACATGAGGAACAATTTCTTCTTCTTGAGGGTTGCCCAGGGCTGTCCCAGGCTGCCCAGGGCAGTGGTGGAGTCCCCACCCCTGGAGGGGTTTCCAAGCCATGGAGATGTGGTGTGAGGGACACGGGTTAGGGGTGGGTTTGTCAGTGTTAGGTCAACGTTTGGACATGATGATCTGAAAGGTCCTTTCCAACTCCAGTGGTTCTGTGCTGACTGGTGACTGCACAATCCTTCTTTAATTTTGCCTTAAGTGTCAGAGCTGTGTCCCTGTGGTGTGTCTGTATTGGAAAGCTCCCATCCTTCTACCTCTGTCTAAACTTGTATCCTGGAGGACTGGTTTGAAGAACATTGGCCTTGCTCTTGCGTATCAGAGGAAACTCCCTTACAAATATCTAAAGGGTGGAGGTCAAGAGGACGGGGCCAGTCTCTTGTCAGTGGTGTCTAGTGACAGGATAAGGGACAAAGAACACAAACTGGAACCCAGGAAGTTCCACCTAAACGTAAGGAAAAATCCTCTCTGTGAGGGTGGAGATTCAGAGATCGTGGAGTCTCCTTCTCTGGGGACTTTCAAAACTCACCTGGATGTGATTCTGGCCAACCTGCTCTAGCTGACCCTGCTGTAGCAGCAGGCTTGGACAAGATGACCATTAAAGGTCCCTTCCAACCCCTAGCAGCCTGTGTGAAATGATGTTGAGACATGGGGTGTCCTTGAGCAGTTGTTCTGGTTTTGCAGACGTCCATGTTCTTTAGGGCTGAGCGTGAGATGATGTCAGAAGGCTGAGCTGCTGTAACTACTCTGCTTGGTTTGCTCTCCTGCAGGGCACGCCACTTTTGAACTGGGAGCTACGTGGATTCATGGTTCACATGGAAACCCAGTCTATCATCTAGCAGAAGACAATGGTTTACTTGAAGAGACTACTGATGGTGAGAGGAGTGTTGGACGGATCAGTCTGTACTCCAAGAATGGGGTGGCTTATCATCTCACCAACAACGGGCAGAGGATCCCGAAAGATGTGGTTGAAGAATTCAGTGATTTATACAACGAGGTTGGTATCCAGCTGCTGTGTCAGGCTGTAGATTTACCTGAACCACTGGGGTCCCTCGACAGTTAGAACCTTCTGGGTACTGGACAGAGGTAGAAAACCAGTAATGTCTTTAATTTCCTTGCAATAAATCAACCTCTAGTTTGCTCTCATCTGTGTAACTACACCTGGGTCGTCCCTGATGTGGGATTAACTCACTGTTGTTAGGAAGAACAATCCTTCCACCTTTGTCATCAATTTAATCACTCCCAGCAACTATCACTGGAGAGATCCAGTCGTTTACTCTAGAAAGTTGCTACTTAATTGAAAGGCTAACAGAGAGATCAGGTTACTAAACAAAGTAGAACCTAAAACCTTAGCAACAACCAGCTAAATATTGTAGCCCCGTGACGTTTTATTGATGTTAGAAATACCATGGCATGCTGGGTAGTATGCCCAGGTCAGAGCAACGTTGTAGGAATCACAAGTTTTCTTGTGTTAGAAAGAAAGGAGCCTCTTTTCTGGTCGACTCAGACCATCCTGGATTTTGTTTTAAGGTAATTTTAACTTCTGCTCAATTGTCAGTGACGTCTTCATCACTTCAGTGTAGAGGGGGCCACAGTATGTGACAGAAAAAAAAACCCCAAACACAGGACAGATGCAGAATGAAGTTTAGTGGAATTATTCCCCACCTAATTTTAATGCCACTTAGGAAGAACATTAAGGGGCGGGTCAGTGCTGTGTGTCTAGTCCTCCAAGTAATGTCATCTCTCCGTGGGTTATATAAAATGGAGGAAACCTTATTAGGTTTTTCATCAGGCTGTAGTCATGCCTAAAACTTCCTGATTTTCATCTTGACAGTGAACTTCACCAGCAGCTGATGTTTGGCTAAACACACTGTAGACTCAGGTTACTCTTCAACACTTTATGTTTAAAAATATGGCCCTGGGCAATTAGGAAGCCACCAAGAAAAGCTGGGACAATCTTTTTAGCAGCACCTGTTGTGACAGCACAAGGGGTGATGGTTCTAAAGTAGAAGAAAGGAGATTTAGATTAGAGGTGAGGAAGAAATTCTTCACTCTGAGGGTGGTGAGCCCCTGGCCCAGGCTGCCCAGAGAGGTGGTCACTGCCCCATCCCTGGAACCATCCCAGGTGAGGTTGGCCAGGGCTCTGAGCAACCTGCTCTAGCTGGGGATGTCCCTGCTCCCTGCAGGGGGTTGGACTAGATGGCCTCTAAAGTTCCATTCCAACCCAAACCATTCTATAGTTCTATGAGTTTCAAAGAAACCTCATTATGGAAGGAACTTAGCAACTGGTGGCAGGGAGAGAATTCTTCTTGGGCCAATGTAGGTGGAGATAATTAATCTGAACAACTTTTTCATCTTCCTGGATTGAAAACAGAACCTGAGGCAGCCAGGCAAAAAGGAAGGTGAGGTGTGGAGCAAGATTAACAGCAACTAAGACTAGAATAGAGAGAGGGAGTGAGTGGCAATACTGCAGTGAGCAGCATTATTTATGTCACTGGAACACTGCCAAACTGCACCCAGTGCTCAGTGCTCATCCTGTCTCAAAGATCAGAGGAAAAATCTCCAGCAAAGGGAGGCTGCCAGAGACAGGCAGGCTCTGAAATGAGAGGAGAATACAAAGCTGAGAGCTGCTTAGCTTTGAGACACAGCCAGTCTCATAAAGGCTGGATCAAGGTGCTAGTGTTTTAGAAATGATTAATTTGGTAATTTCTTTGAAAGCCAGAGAAAAGGGGCAGCCAGCAACATGAGAGAACACCACATTAAAACTTAATCTTCTTTACCCAACACATAATTAGCTGATCGTTGCCACAGGATATCCTTATCACTAGGAGACAGAAAAGGCTTTGAAATTTATGCATTGTAAAAATGGCCACAACCACCCTCTGTGATAAAACAGAGGTAAGGGGCAGCTTATGCCAAGATGAGGGTATCAACCAACCTCTGATTCCTCTTCTGGGGAGGTACTTGCTCTGTTTTCTTTCTAAATGTGCTGGAATTTCTTGCAGAGGCAGCTCCTGGTTTTGTTGAGCTTCGTGTCCCAGCCTCTTTGGGGTGTTGGACTGGAGAGCTGACTGAGGGTTCCTTCCCTGTGCTGTGTAGGAAGAGTGGGAATTGTGGTGGTCAACATGATCTCCTGAAAATCTCCAGTTAGAAAAGACTGGGTGGAACAGAGGTGCCCCTGAGGGTGGGCACTTGGGAGCACGTGCAGCAGGCAGGTGGCTTTGGGGACCTTTCCCTCTGGCATAAGGTGCAGGGAATCCTTGGAAAGGACCTGTAGGATCATCAAGTCCAACCTTCATCCCAGCATTTCCCTAAGCACTAAACCATAGCCTCAAGTGCTGCATCTACTTGTTTTTTGAACCTCTCCAGGGATGATGCCTCCCTTGTCAGCCCATTCATGTTTCTCTTCACACCTGCTGAGTCTCCCTGGTGTGTTTCTGTTTGTGTTTTGTTGAGTCCCCCACTCTCCTAGTGTGTTTTTTATTATTATTATTTTATTTTCACTAGAGTCTTTTCCATCTTTTTTTTCATCCTGACTGGCCAAGGCTCTCTGGCTTTAACTGGTGATGAAATGGGTGCTGGGGAGGAGCAGTGGGAATTTGGTCTTCAGTTCTGCATCTCTGGTTTGTTTTCTTTGGGTTTTTAGAGGAGGCAGGTTTTTTGAGAGGTTTTGTTAAAAAGTCCTGAAGTTGTCCAGGATAAAAAGCCCTCTTACAGATCACCAGATCTTGAGGTCAGGCTCCTCCTCTGTCTCCTGGGAGCTCCCTGACCCTTCTCAGAGCCTTAGCAATCCCACCCTCATCTCTCAGGCTGCCTCTTCTCCATCAGCCATCAATACGACGGATGCAAAGCCTGCTGAGGGACAGAGCACTGGCATTAGCAGTGGAAAATGTAGTCCTGAATGAACGGGGCTCAATTTGTCACAGTTTCAATGCCTGGCCTCCCTGCAGAGCCAGCTCCCTTCCTGGGCACCCACACTCTGCCCTCCCTTCCCTGCAGCTGCTCCCGTGGCCTTGGGCTCCAACTTGTGCCTCCAGCTCTGCACCTCACCAGCCTCACTTGCCTGCTCAGCTGGACACCAAGCAGAGGGTCTGGTTGGAGGGTTTCACCGGGGTATGTGGAGTCCCTGAAGCTGGTGAGGTCTCTCCTCTGTGTGCTGAGTTTTCCTGGTGTGAAGACAAGGCACCCCAGCACCTCCGGAGCTTTGCCTCGCTAGTTCCTTTGGAAAGTCCTTCCACTTTTTCCAGGCACTTGTCCAATCTTTTTTGGCTGGCTTCTTCCACGTCAATACGAGTTTTGCTGCTTTTTGTTTGCAGGAGCCTGGTTTTTTAATAGCTGTAGGGGTGCCTCACAGAAGCCTTTATTTGGTTAGGAGAAAGCCTGCAGTAAGACTGCTCAGCTCTTCATTGCTGGAGCAGAAAGGTCCCTATGAGAGGCTCAGAGCTGGAGAACCTGCTGCACTGCATTAAAGACAGTCAAGATCTATCACAAGCTTGTGACCAGGTTGATGGAAATCCTTCTCCATGAGAACACGAGGAAATTCTGAGCAGTGCCTGCAAGGAAGGTCTCTGGTGCTGTGGAGCAGCTACCTGGATTTCCAACCACGTGTTGCCATGGGATGTTTTGTGAGAATCACAGAATCATTTCTGTTGGAAAAGACCTTTGAGATCATTGAGTCCAACCATTAACCCAGCACTGCCAGGTCACCACTAAACCATGTCCCTCAGCACCACATCCCCATCTCATATCTCCATGCCACATATTCATAATCTTCCCACCTTCCTCTCCACTCCAGCTAGAACCACAGAATGATCTGGGTTGAAAGGGACCTTTAGAGGTCATCTGGTCCAACCCCCTGCACTGATCAGGGACATCAGCAACTAGAGCAGCTTGCTGCGAGCCCTGGCCGACCTCCCCTGGGAGGGTTCCAGGGATGGGGCAGCGACCACCTCTCTGGGCAACTTGGGCCAACAATTCACCACCCTCTGTGAAGAAAAATTCTTCCTTATATTGAGTCTGAATTCATCTTCTTTTAGTTTAAAACCATCACCCCTTGTGCTGTCACAACAGGCCTAGCTAAAAAGTCTGTCCCAGTTTTCTAACAGACCCCTTTAAGTCCTGGCAGGCCCCTAGAAGGTCTCCCTGGAGCCTTCTCTTCTCCAGGCTGCCCCAGCCCAACTCTCTCCTTCTGACCTCCCAGCAGAGGGGTTCCCCCCTCGGGTCATTGTTGTGGTCCATTATTTTTGTGGCTAGCTGGGGGAGTTCTGGGTCTGGGGGACTCTGTCTGCTTACATCACATCTGCATGACCCTCAAAGACCAGTGACAGGAGTGTGACCTTTGAGGGCAATGGCTGCAGGGTCAGTGTCTGCGTGTACCTGCTGGGTGGTGTGACAAGGGGCAGGTCATCTCAGAGCAGCTTCTCTGTCCCTGCTGAGTTCTCATTTCTTTCTCCAGGGAGGTATTTAAGGCCACCTCCCAGGTATGAGGGAGGTGGTGGGAGGGAAGTGGACAAGTTAAATGGAGGTGAAAAATCCCACTGCTTTTCCTGGCCAAGAATTTCACAGTCCATCAGCCAGCCTGATGGAGAAAACGTGCCTGGTTTTACTTGAGCTTTTCAGTAAGGACTGGTCCCTGAAGACTTACTTCACAGGAACCCTCCCTTGAACAAGCAGCTAATTAATGACCTTGTTATCTGTCAGCTTTCTCCTGTGTGCTGCACAGCTTCTGGGGGAGGGATGCAGCCAAAGAACGACCAAGTTTTCCACCCTTCTCCCCCTCACCCCGTGCTGGGCTTCCTGCCATCCCCAATTAATCTCCAGCGCCTTGCCTTGCCTTATCATAGAAAGCAGGAGCAAAGGGCCACCCAGAGTCACCGTTCCCTCCCTGCCCCTCTATTGCCCTGGCAGATGTCTGGCCTGGTGGACCTATCTCCGTTGGGGTTTGTTTTCACTGACCAGGGATTAAGTCACTGGAGTTTTTAAGCCAAGTGAGACAAAGACAATGCCGCGGGTCGGCGGCGGCGCCGGCAGGAAGGAGCGTGGATTGGGATGTGCTTTCCTGGCCCTCTTCAGAGCTGAGGAGGTTCTTTATTTAGATTTGTTCTTCCTAAGAGGCTGCCTCTTCCTGTGGTGGAGGAGCACGTATGGGGTAAACACGTGTAGGGGACAGAGGACGTCCCTGATGGGACCCACATTCTCTGCAGAGACCCTGGTTGTGGGATGCCCTGAGGCTGGTCAGTAAGAAGACAGAAGACAGAAGCTGAAGTGAAGCCTTTTTAGCATTCTGGTCGTTTGATTAACTCCTTTTAGTTTCTGGCCTTCAGCCCCATTTCCCTGCAGGGTTGTTTGTAAACCCTCAGAATCAGGGGAGGAAATCTGCTTAGATTGAATAGTCACCTGAGGTGTTAGAATCCTAGAGTGGTTTGGTAAAGACCATTTAGTCCCAACCTGCCCAGCCATGGGGGTGTCCCACTAGAGAAGGTTGTTCAAAAACCCACCCAGGCTGGCCTGGAACACATTCAGTGGTGGGGCATCCACAACTTCTCTGGGCAACCTGTCCCAGCATCTTCCAGCCTCACAGTGAAGAATTTCTCCCTTACATCTAATCTAAATCTACCCTGTTTCAGTTTGAAACTGTGAACCCTCACCCCATCACTCCACTCCCTGATAAAGAATCCCTCCCCAGCTCTCCTGTAGGCCCCCTTGAAGTACTGAAAGGCCACCAGAAGGTCTCCATGGAGCCTCCTCTTCTCCAGGCTGAACGACCCCAACTCTCCCAGCCTGTCCTCCCAGCAGAAGAGTTCCAGCCCTTGCATCATCTCCGTGGCCTCCTCTGGCCCTGCTCCAGCAGGTCCATGTCCTATGTTGGGGTCCCCAGAGCTGAACACAATCTGCATCTTTTGCTTCTGCAGATGGTTCTTGCTCACAGGCTCCTAGGGCTCATGGTCCTGCCCAAACCCAGAGGAGCTTTGGAGTGAGAAATGATTGGGTGGTGGTGCTGGGATGTGAGTTTGGCACTGGTAGGAGCTGGGAGCTGATGCTGTCTGAGCTATTTTGGTTTTTCCTTCCTGCTTGTATCAGGTCTGGGAAAATAGAAAAGGAAGATGAGTCTGGACTGTCTCTGGTGTAACTCCCCTTACTGCTGGGCATGGAGCTCTCAGTTTGGATGGGCAGATGCTTTGTAGGGTTAACTAGAAAATCAGAATCTTTCAGGTTGTTCTTGATGCTACTTTTCACCAGGATCTTTGGGCTGAAGCCCACGTGAACTGTCTCAGGAACCCTTCTGCCTTCACATCATGATGAAATGAATGAAGGGGAATGTGTTTTCACATCTCACAAGTGAGATGTTCTGCAGAGGCTGTCCCAGGGGCATGATGATTCTCTGTTACAATGAGTGGTTTCCCTCCTGGGGAAGGAAAGCCTTGGTGACCCCAACTCCAAACAGTACAGTTCTCCTCCTCCTTCATTAGAAACCTTCCTTAAATGGGACTTGTAAACCTTTTCCATAGTTTCTTATAGAATCATAGAATGTCTGGGCTGGAAGGGACCTCCAAAGGTCATCTAGGGGATGTGTTTGGGATGTGTTTGCTGCATTTGAGTATTGAAGAATATATTTTGAGCATCTTTTGGTGCTTTCACTATGATGTTTCTCTTAATGTAGGACTTGCTGTTGTTTCTCTTCTTACTTCTTGCCTACAGCAGCTTTACCTTCTGTTCTCCATCAAATGGTTCAGCACCCCTAGGAAGAGAAAAGCAAGGAAATACCATTATTCTGAGAAAAAAAAGAACAAAACCTGGTGCTGATGATATTTACCTGCTGATGGGATGACATATATGGGAAGGACTTCACTTGATGTTTACAGCACAGAGACTGTGCATTTCTCTCTTCCCTCTGTTGGGCAAAGAAGAGTACAATGGTTAATGAAAACAGCCCCATGGCTCACTTGTCCTTTTGGCCACATGGCAGCTGGGTTTTAGCACAGCTTTGCTTGTCTTGTGAATGCCTTATCTGCTTATGGTGTGCAATCAGCTTATGAAAGCTGAGCGGCGTTTTGCTGACGCAAGGTCTGTGCAGCTTGTGCTTGCTGCAAGTGGTTTGGGCCTCAGAAATCAGAGGACCTGAGAACTGTGGGATGTTGGAACTGCCAGAGAGCTTTTGGCACTGGAGGTCGGAGTTGCTTTCCTCTGCTGGAAGCCTTCCTTTTGTATCTAGGGCATTGCTCTCCACCTTTCTTCTCTGGAATTCTCCCTGGAAAGGCTGCGTCCCAGTCAGTGTCTGCACTTCTGTTCTGCCTTCACCAATTCCTCTCGTTTTTCTTCTCTGATTTATAATTTATTTTCCCTCTTTTTTTATTCTTCATTCATTTTCTTCTTCAGTTTCCTCCTCATCCCTTACTTATCTGTATCTACTCACCTTCCTCTTACTCACCTTCCTCTATTCACTCACAGACCTGCTGTCTCTCACTCTTACCACTGGTGTGCATTTTTCCTCATCTTTCTTCATCATCCCTCTGTTTTTCCTCCTCAGATTCACTTTATTCCTCAAGCCCAAGAGAAAATCAAGCTTCTGGGGAGAACTGGAGAGGAGAGAACCCAAAACCTGGTGAATTAGCCATATTGACAGAGAATGGGAAGTTCTAGGAGGCTTTGAAGGAAAGGCCACCACAGTTTTGCCAGCTTCCTACCAGGCATTTACTTTTGAGTTGAACTTCTCACTATATCTGAATAATCTGTCTCCAAAAAAGGGTCATAAGTTGTAATCAAAGCGTCTTGAACAGGAAGAACTCACTAAGCAGGGATATTGCCTCTCTGCTTGTAAGAGCACCGTGCACCCCTGTGGCATGATATAAAGGAGAAGGTGACTCATTCTGGACAAACACATCTTAGATGGGATGAGTTGCACTTCTGGGAGGCATCTTTTAAAAGCTTTCCTGTGTTAAAAGATTCCTTGGAGTTTTTCCATGGGAATGAAGGGCTGTGATTCAACTCCAGGCTCTTCTGGCAGTATTCCAGAAAGAAGGACATCCCTCCAGACAGCCACAAGCAGATGGCCAAGGTGGATGGATGGTCGTTCTCCTGCTTTTACAGTGGAAAACTGAGGTTAAAAAAATGTCAGGAAGATCTCCTTCCAAGAAGAATGAGTTGTTTGAAGGGGATTTTTCTGGTGGGTCCTTCTCATGGTGGGTCCAGCTCAATGGATGTCATTGTTTTCCACAGATCCTGTCTTGTGCTCAACAAGTAAAGCTTGTGTGCATACAAAGTTCCTTTTCTTAGCCTGTGTTTGCTGCTTCATGATTTTCAGGGCACAACAGAGAACTTCAGTATGAAACTGAATTCCCCCACCCTGGTGGATTCCTTGGCATTGTTGCTAAACAATGAGAATGGCAGAGAGGGTGGAAGGGCTGGTTCCAGCTTGGAGCAGTCAAAGATCTGAGCCCTGTGACCTGAGAAGGGTTTTAGATCCAGAGACTGCAGAGATTGCAGCTGAGACATCACAGTGGGAGAAGAGCTGGTGCCTTGTTGTCAGAAGTGAGGATGCACGTGGCTCCTGCTGCTTGAGTTCACTCCCTGTAGACTTTGGATGGAGACTGGAGGCCAAGTTGGGCAGAGCCAGAAATGTCACCAATTTCTGGAAATTTTGGGGGTAGCAAAGCTGGGCATGCTCTGTAGAGTTGCTCTACAGCCTGTGCTTGCCTGACCCAGCTACAGCATCTAGACAGCTGGTTGAACAACAGGCTTGAGCTCCTGAATATGGCAGGACAGCCTCACGTGGTCTTCTGCAAGTGGTAGAATGGACACGCTCCAACAAAACAATAACTTAAGAGTAAGTTAATTGTGACTTAATGACTTAATAATTACCAGGCTGTTGCAGGTGAGTTCTCTTTGCCTGGAGGGAAGTGTTGCTTCCTGCTTTCTAACCAGCACAGAAGGGTGGACAATGGTCCAGTGGTGAACCAACGGAGTGGACACTCAACTGCCAGAGCTGGTCTCTAGGGCTGGCGAGAGGTGATCGAAACGTGCGGGGCTTGGACGAAGGAGAAAGCAACCAGCTTGGGGCTCAGGTTCTGCCACGACTCACGTTGTCCATCCTTCTGTCCCACCTCTGGCAGGTCTATAACCTGACTCAGGAGTTCTTCCAACGAGGTAAACCTGTCAACGCCGAGAGCCAGAACAGCGTGGGCGTCTTCACGCGGGACGTCGTGCGCAAGCGCGTCAAGGCCGACCCGGATGACACAGAGGCCATCAAGAGGCTGAAGCTAGCCATGATCCAGCAGTACCTCAAGGTGTGTGTGCACATCGTGGGGGTTTGGGGTGTTCTTTTCATGGGGGATCTCATGGTGCTGCCTCAGGGTCTTTTACCCCTTTTTGCTTCTGTCTGTATCTTGGAGGTCAGAAGAAATGTAACTTTGATAATAGTGTTTTCCTGAAGAAAGCCCTAGAAAGGATTTTGAAGGTAAAGCAAGAAAATCAAAGGTGGTTCTTATAACCAAATGCTTCTTCATGGCTTCCCTAGTTCTTTTTATCTCCTTGATGCTTTGGCCCTAAATGAGTTCTGTGTGAGATGAGGACTTAATTTACAGGTGGGAAGATGAAACACAGAGAAATAAAACCCTGAAGAGTCTCACAGGAGATCTGTGCTAAAGCTGAGATTTGAACCCAGGCATCCTGAGCGATATTCTGACAACTCAGTGTCCTAACCCAAGAGCTTGTATCACCAGCTGTCTCACAGCTCCCACATAAAGACCAGTTATTTGTTGTGTTACCCACATACAGTCCCCCCTGAGGACAATGTTAGTCATTTGATACAGCTCTCTGTTTCCTGGTGGTTACTTCCGTGGTTGCTACAGGTTGCCACAGCCCGTGGTAAGTCTTGCAAATCCCTTCTCATGTGTAAATACCTGAGAGCAACAAAGCTTCTGCTACTTAAGCCTATCACATCAGAGTAGTTGCTGAGAGAGTGGGGATTAGCTGCTGTCTCAGGTAGAGTCTTGGTAGTTGCCTGGTTTTCTCCCTGGTGTGTTTCCTTCATGGCTGAAAGAATCAAACAGCCATCACTGTTCGTTGTCTTCAGAACATGGAGTGTCCTGGTGGATCATCCAGGCAGGGTGAGGGGCCTGTTGTGTGGCCCAGGGTGCAGGGTTTGTGTGGGGGGCCAGCAGAACTGAGCCTGGCTGAGTGCTGGAGGGTGCTTGCTCTGCCACATCATGGAGTGGCACAGCAGTAGGCTCAGAGGACAGGTCTTCTTCAAGACCTGGTGACCTAGCCCAGCAGCCGTGCCTGCTTGGTCCTCACTGGAGCCGTTGGGTGGTGACCAGGAAGGGGCAACCACCTCTCTGCCCATACAGCCACTTCTTAGTACCACTTTGACTTGTTTGCTTGACCTCTTAGCCCAGCACAGAGATTCCTGCCTGGCACCAGGATGCTCCACAGGGAGAGGGTCTAGGATTGCCCAGCTTCTAAACACGGCCAGTGAGGCATGGAGAGGGCTGGAAAATTTGCCACAGGGGGAGGCAAGGAATTGTCATGTTCCCTTTGCCTAAAATGCTTGAAGAATTAGTGTGCAGTGCACTGTGACTCTGGTGATCTGAAGGTTTTAAGATCACTGTGTCCCATGCATCAGTGTTGTCATTAGAAACTTGTCACAGGACAGCCCAGATGTCCTGCCTTTGTTCCAGGGACTGCTGGGAGCCACAACTGTGCCTAAGACCCCTGCAAACATTAACCAACAGGTCCCAAATCTGAGCTTGGATAACCACATGGAGTGAATCAGACACAAATGTCCCACATCTTGGCATTTCCCTTTTCTGTCTCCTTCAGTTCCTCCTGTGCTGGGTCCTCTCACCTCTGGCAGACTGTTAGCTTGCTGACTGACAGCACGTTGAAAGCTGCAGACAGCAGAAGTGGCTGCCAAACGATTTTCAAGGCTCCTCCTGGGAACATTTATTAGCATTGGAAAGAGCATCTGATAAAGACAGCTCCAGCTTCTGCTGTAGGAGTGCCAAGCAGCCAGTCCCTGGCCAGTGAAGTGGGTTTTAAGTGATAGAAAGCAGTCAGAACTCTAAGCCAGAATCATGCAGAAGTGAAGACATCCCCTCTGAACTCTGGATGATCCAACTGTGGCCGATGCAGCTTGTTGCCATGACAGAATGGTTTCTCTGGTTGGAAGGAAGGCTGAGGATTGATTTGATCATAGGATCATTGAATCATAGAGTCCCTTTGGTTGGAAAAGACCTTTAAGATCATTGAGCCCAACCCATTAACCCAGCACGGCCAAGGCCACCACTAAACCATGGCTCTCACCACCACATCTACACATCTTTTAAATCCCTCCAGGGATGGGGACTCCACCACCTCCCTGGGCAGGCTGTTCTTTTGTCCAGTCCTCTGGCCAAACACTTCTTGAGAAGTTCTAGCAGTTCAGGTTTGGGGTGGGACTCAGGCCTCCCAGCCCGTGCGGCCCCTCGGTGTCCTCGCAGCGCTGTGCCGCGGCAAAACGAGTCGCTGGTGTGGCATTGGTGCTTTTGTGTTGCTTCTCCTCAGGTAGAGAGCTGTGAGAGCAGCTCCCACAGCATGGATGAAGTCTCGCTCAGTGAATTTGGGGAATGGACCGAAATCCCTGGGGCTCACCACATCATTCCTTGCGGGTTCATTAAAATCGTGGAGATTTTGGCCCGCTCCATTCCCGAGTCCGTCATTCAGCTGCGCAAGCCCGTCAAGTGCATCCACTGGAACCAGTCGGTCAGCAAGGAGATCGAGAGGGTGGCTGACCACAACAGCGACCTCCCCGAGGAGGACAAGGGCTCCGACGTCTTCGTGGAGTGCGAGGACTGCGAGTTCATCCCGGCTGACCACGTCATCGTGACCGTGTCCCTGGGAGTCTTGAAGAAACGCCACGAGAGCCTGTTCCATCCCCGCTTGCCCGAGGAGAAGGTGATGGCCATCGAGAAGCTGGGAATCAACACCACTGACAAGATCTTCCTGGAGTTCGAGGAGCCTTTCTGGAGCTCCGAGTGCAACAGCATCCAGTTTGTCTGGGAGGACGAGGCAGAGAGCGAGAGCTTGACTTACCCCGAGGAGCTGTGGTACAAGAAGATCTGCAGCTTTGATGTACTCTACCCCCCAGAGAGGTACGGCCACGTCCTGAGTGGCTGGATCTGTGGAGAAGAGGCTTTAATCATGGAGAAGTGCGACGATGAAACCGTGGCAGAAACCTGCACGGAAATGCTACGGAAATTCACAGGTCAGCCACGCTCTGCTCGCTCTGGGGGGTGGAGAAGAGGGGGAGCGTGGGGCTGGGGTGTTGAATAACCACCAGGAAGGAAACACACGGAGGTAATTGTTAGTTCTTTGGCATTTTCTGTCCCTTTGTGTGGGCTGTGCGTGTGCTTCCACCTCCTGCTTGGGTGTGCCTGAGAGCTATTTATACAGGGGGGCTGATAACCAGCTCAGGAAGTGGTGGGCAGAAGGGCTCGAGGATTCCACATCCTCTGGCTTTGTTTAGGCACAAGGAACTCTTCAGCAGCTGGAGGTGTTGGACTCGGTGCTCCTGAGGACTGATCTGGGCTGTGGGAAGCAGCACAGCTCTTCTAGAGTTGGACCTGTTTAGATCAGTGGAGATGTGGTGGTTGAATCCCACCCCTGACTTCCATTCAACATGAGGCTGCACAGAAATCTCATTGGCCCCAGTTTTGAAGAATCCATTGATCTTGAGAGTTCCTGTGTTTTGTTACCTCACCTAAACCTTCCTGGACTTCCCAGATTTCACATTTAGTGAGCACACATCACATTAAAGGCAGCAGTCAGAGCAAGACAGATCTTAGGAGTGTTACACCAAGAAAATCCAAGATGAAATCACTACAAGCAGTAATCCTTGAACACACTGGGCCTCAGTTTACCTGCAGTCACTTCTCTAGAGGGGGCACACCTCAAGGAAAGGGTTTTTTCTGTCTTTGGAGGTCTTTGAGATCCTCTGATAGGGGCACTGTGTGAGCACAAGTGTAAGGTAACAATGCTGACACAAGCAGTGGTTGGCTCTTTGGCAGCTGAAGTAAGGATTTTGGATTTATACAGATTTATAAGCAATTATAAGAGCAGCATCCTCTTAGATTAGATGTATTTTATGCCATTCTAGAGATGGACCCTGTGATTAAGCTATTTATATCTTGATCTCAACACCCAGAGGGTTTCCAGCCTTACCTCTGGTCCATAGACCTCCAGTTAACCAGAATTTGCCTTCACCAGTGTAGCTTTCCCCTGTGCTTACAGACCATGGAGGACATGGTTTAGTGGTGGACTTGGCAGTGCTGAGTTTAAGGTTGGACTGGTTGATTTTAAAGGTCTTTTCTAACCAAAATGGTTCTGTGATTCTATGATCTGGAGGTACTGGAAGCTGGGGATGACCTGCACAGCTGGTGGAAGGAGGTTTTAGACTCTAGTGCTCTCTTCAGAAATTGTAGGGTAGACACTGGCTGCAGAAACTCTAATAGAGCAACCAAAACTGAATCCTTGCTTCAGGTTGTTTGATGTTTTGTGTCTGTTGGATGATCAGAGAATTATAGAATAATTTTGGTTGGAAGAGACCTTTTGGAGCATAGAGTCCACTTGTTAACCCAGCACTGCCAAGTCCACCACTGCCCCGTGTCCCTCACATCACATCTTCATGGCTTGGAAACCCCTCCAGGGGTGGGGACTCCACCACTGCCCTGGGCAGCCTGGGACAGGCCTCCACAACCCTTTGAGGGAAGACATTTTCCCTCATGTCCAAACTAAACCTCCCCTGGTACAACTTGAAGCTGTTTCCTCTCATTTTACCACTTGTTCCTTGGGGGAAGAGACCAACCTCAGCCTTGTTCCAGGCTCCTGTCAGGAGCTGTGCAGAGCCAGAAGGTCTCCCCTGAGCCTCCTTTGCTCCAGGCTCAGCACCCCCAGCTCCCTCAGCTGCTCCTCCCCACACTTGGGCTCTAGACCCTTCCCCAGCAGCTCCGTTGCCCTTCTCTGGCCACGCTCCAGCCCCTCAAGGTCCTTCTGGAAGTGAGGGGCCCAAAACTGACCCCAGGATTTGAGGTGCAGCCTCCCCAGTGCCCAGCCCAGGGGGACACACACATGATGAACCTGTGGCTCCCCTGCAGAGAAGCAGATGAATCAGAGAGTGCTGGACTCTGGGCAGCTCCTGCCTCCTGAGCTGTTTGTTCCCAGTGGTGTTGGGTGTCCCCACGTTGTGTTGCAACATCTTCTTTCCTCCTGCCCTCAGAAGCCAACTGCTGCCCCACACAGGCATAGCAGGAGGCTCTTCTCCCTCAGGCCAAGTTGTTCCAGTGCTGAGGTTTCCCAGAGCATTTAAACAACCTCATTTGTTGCAGCTCTTCTTGAAAAAGAACACCTTGATTCATCAGTGGGAATTTGGTTCTTTGGGTTTTTTCTTAGTCTGGTTGATTGGAGTGCACTCACCCTCTTCTTTCTCAGTCTCTCTCACTGTTATTGTTGTTTGCATGTGTTGGGTGTTCCTGTCTTGCTCCCAGGATGGAAATATGTTGGCACTGGGTCATTGGCATGTGCTGCAGTTGCTGTTCCAGCTGATACTGCACCTGGTCACTGTCCATCAGGCTCTTCAGCAGTGTGAGCTCAGCCCACTGGGTTATCTAACCCTGGAGAACTTCAGAGAGAGCCTCCCAGGGCTTGGCTTGCAGTGGACATTCTGTGCATGAGCCCAGAGGTGGCCTCTCAGCTCAGAACCATGGGAAGAAAACCTGCTCTTGGAGCCCCCATCACACAACATGACCTGTTCCACTTGCTGCCCCCCAAAACTTGTTAGTTTGTAGAAAACCATAAGGCATGGCAGGTCTTCCACACCTCACCTGGTGCTCTGTGATGAATTCTGAGGCAGCTTTTTCTCTACTGAGTGTAGAGAGCCTTTTAGTCAGTAATGAAAGGAGGTAGCATGAGCCTTTTAATGTCCCCTCTGCCTTTTGTAGCTGCTGGGTGTAAAATCCCCCACGTTCTGATTCCTTAAATGAGAAATATTAATATTTATTTTCTTAAAGCCACTCTTTTAGGCACAGTGTGATCTCACCCTGTGAATTCCTCTCTGGGAGGAGATGATCTGCCTTGGTCCCCTTAGATTTCTCGTGCAGGTCAGTGCTGTGGAGCACCTGGCTTTGCTGTGGAGAGCCCCAAGGATTGTTCTCACCTCAGGACCATCAGCAGCTGCTGCTTTTCACAGTTGGGTGGCTGGCAAGCTACATCCTCTAAATCTGCTTAAATGGGATGCCTCCAACAATTAGAAGTCTTGCTCTGGGTTCTTTGTTGGCCAAGCTCCAAGTGTCAGAAGCCAGAAGGTGGTAACTGCAGAGCTGCTCCCTTCTGGACTGGCTGATTTGGGGCTGGAGATGCCCTGAGTTGTCCCCCAGCTATTTCTCTGGAGAGAAACCATCTCTTGTAGGTCTGGGTCATATCTGCCAGCCCCATGTGGAGGCCTGGGACACCCTAATGTCTCTCTGGTGGCTGCAGACACTGATGTGTGGGTAGAACCACAGATCTCTGTTGGTCTAGATGATGTCTTAGCTACCCTGCCCTCAGGCAGGCAACTCAATTCAGATTTAGACCTGTGGGTTGACTTTATGATAATGATATTATATAATAGTCTCCTAATCAGCCCCATAACCCAGAAATCTGTGTAGCCACAGTGGCTGAATATAGGCAGGATAGTTTGAGCCACTTGGAGTTATCTTCCATAGCTTTGCAGGGGGAAATCTGTGGCATAAAGATATGCACCCTCCTGTTTTAGTGAAGGCTACAGTCCTTTTTTAGCCATTTTATCTCCTTTTGGACAGTGGGGATGTAGAAGTTTCCTACTTTGATCTGTAGGCAAAGGCCCATGTTTACCCATCTGTTTACCAGCAGATTGAGAAAGTGCACTGAGATCTGTTCCTTGAAGGAGTGCTGCCCTCCCAGTCTTTGTAGTTGGCCTTGCAGACACCTTTCAGGATCTGAGCTCCTGTTAGGTGTTCCCACCTGACCTTCAGCCACACTCCTCCTCTCTGTGTGCAGCAGAAACAAAGATCTCCTGGCTCTTCTCCTAGGAGCAGCTCCTCACATGAAACTGTGCAGCAGTGCAGAAGCTCTGGGGGACAGTGGGTGCAGAGTGGACACTTAGATCATGCTCACGTGGTCTGACGTGCTGGAGAACCTCAGAGGAGCTCCTGAGAGCTGGTCCTTCTGGGGGAGGAGGCTGGTTTGGGTTCTGGGAGCTGCACAGCCACGTTGTAACATCCCCAGCCCCTCTCCAGGCTGGCCACTGGCTCGGGCAGATCCAGTCTTTTAGCAGCTCTGTGGCCTCATCTGCAGGCTGACCTCCTCTCATTGCTGGGTTCCTCATAAGCATCTTTATCAACATCTTCCTTGTGTTGAAAATCTTCTGGAATCTCTGTTCCACCTTGGCCGTGGAGCATGAGAACATGCAGCAGCTACAGAAGAGGCAGCTGCAGAGGCTCCTTTTGCTGGCAGACACGTGGTGTGGTTGGTTTTGTGTGATGCCATCTGATGGGTGACTCCTTGGGCCCTCTTTGGTGGAGTCTTGTCTAACAGCTTTCACAGTGTGTTCTCCTGGGTTTTCCCACAGCCCTTAAAACTAAAAGGTGATAAGATCCTTCCTGGAGGTATCCAAGAGCTCCCTGGTCTCAGGCTCCCTTGGG